>NC_065508.1:150456-164649 GCF_006386435.1 Epinephelus moara | reverse complement strand
GGGGGCAAACACTTTTTCACACAGGGCCATGTAGCTTTGGATTTTTTTCTTCCTCATTAATAAAACCCTTCATTTAAAAACTGCATTTTGTGTTTACTTGTGTTATCTTTGACTAATGTTTAAATTTGTTTGATGATCTGAAACATTTAAGTGTGGAAAACATGCAAAAAAGTAAGAAATCAGGAAGGGGGCAAACACTTTTTCACACCACTGTACATGTGTACTTTAGTGTGTTATATGAAATCAGAGTCAGCAGTATTTTAGGAAGAAAGCTGTTGATTATATAACAGATGCCATCAGTAATTGTAGCCTATATACATGTGTACTTTAGTGCGTTATATGAAATCAGAGTCAGCAGTATTTTAGGAAAGAAGAGTCACAATTATAGACAACAATGTCTGTAGGCAGTCACCTGGTTGCAGACTTTCCTTATAGCAGCCTAATGAGCGAGGTAAGGAAAAGGATGGATGGAGATGAGAATGTCCTAGGGTGACCAGACGTCCCGAAAAATTCGGGACAGTCCCGAAATTCAAGCAGTTGTCCCGAACATTACACCAGAGCAGAGTCTGGAGGAGTTACTGCCTGATAAAACATTAAACACTGATCATGGTGGTTGAGTCATCCTGCAGCTCCCGCCGGCTGCACATTGGCTGCAGCAGTTCCTACATCAATTATGGGTGTTGTAGTTTTTAAATTGTGTACAGCAGTGGCGATGAAGTAGATGAAGAGAGCGCAAGCTGCAGCCGCGAGGACAGGGAAAGCGCAGGCAGCCACAAGGAGGAGTGATTTGCACGTTGCAGTGCAACCTCTTGTTCTAACTGTTCTACAAACTGACAGGCCTGAATGTACCAGGCGTCTTTTATTTTGTTAGCTTTTATTTTTTTAATTGAGTTTAACACTAGGACCGCCAGGATCACAGCGCCCCTCCAAGCGCCGCAGCGGTCTGCCAGACCGTCATATGTAACTTCATTGTTTATGCTGCCCGTGTGCTCAGAAGCACTCAAAATGCATTTTTGAGTCATTTACGAGAAGTTATGATAAAATAAAAATATTACAGACTATAGAATAGGACTGACAACCTCTCCAATGTCTCCTGTCAATTAATTAACACTATTTGTCGGCTTTTTATAATTTTGCTGCTGCGCTGAATAAAACACATGTATATAGGCTACAATTACTGATGGCATCTGTTCTATAATCAACAGCTTTCTTCCTAAAATACTGCTGACTCTGATTTCATATAACGCACTAAAGTACACATGTATATAGGCTACAATTACTGATGGCATCTGTTATATAGTCAACAGCTTTCTTCCTAAAATGCTGCTAGTTCTGTGGCGTTGCCTAATGCCTGCAGTGCGCTATAGGAGCGATAATTGACGCGCCTCAGTCGACACACGTCAATTATCGCTGTCAGTGCGTTTGGGGATTTAAGTCCTCACAGGAAATATGTAACGTTAAAAGGCTGGGCTGTTGTGGTCCTACAGTTTCCACGGCAGCAGATTGCTCTGTGTTCCTATTGGTCAAAGTGACGGCTGTGACGGGAGAAGTCGTGGAAGACAAAAAGAAAATCAAACATGCTAGACTAGGTGAAAGATGTCCAGGTGTTTCTCATCAGAGTGATGCCTCTCTGTTGTAGGCGTTCTCGGAACTGCAGGTGAAGATGATCGACACGCAGCAGAAGGTGAAGTTGGCCGACCTGCAGATCGATCAGCTGACTCGGGTTCAGAAACACGCCAAGCTGACTCACGCTGAGATCACCACACTGCCCGACAACACGCGACTGTACGAGGGAGTCGGACGCATGTGAGTCTCCATGACAACCAGGATCTTTGTTCACCAGAGCAGGTTACACTGACAGGAAACATGACATCACAGTGACATCACACAGGAGCTGAATGCTCAGTAGATGATGGTGAACAGGTGAGCTGTAGTTACTGTGATGGAACTACAGACAGGTGCGTGACACCACTCAGGTGTGTTATTGATTACAGCTGATCAGTTATTGATCATCAGAACAGAAGAGAACGGTCACTCTGTCGGTTTTTATTAAGACAATATTTTGTCCTCTGAATTTAAACAGAGTGATGTGTCCTCTTTACAGACATATCTCTGTCAGTGTGTGACAGACGCTCAAAGATCTTCTATTGCTAATGTGTGTGTGTGTGTGTGTGTGTGTGTGTGTGTGTGTGTGTGTGTGCGTGTGTGCGCGCGTGTGTTGTCTCAGGTTCATTCTTCAGTCGAAAGAGGACATCAACAATCAGCTGATGGACAAACAGAAAACAGCTGATGAGAAAATTAAAGAGCTCGAGGTACAAACACACACAAATACACACTTATGTCCAGGTGTGTGTCCTGTCCAGGTGTGTGTCCTGTCCAGGTGTGTGTCCAGGTGTGTGTCCTGTCCAAGTGTGTGTCCAGGTGTGTGGTGTGTCCAGGTGTGTGTCCTGTCCAGGTGTGTGTCCAGGTGTGTGTCCTGTCCAGATGTGTGTCCAGGTGTATGTCCTGTCCAGGTGTATGTCTAGGTGTGTGTCCAGGTGTGTGTCCTGTCCAGGTGTGTGTCCTGTCCAGGTGTGTGTCCAGGTGTATGTCCTGTCCAGGGTTGTGTCCAGGTATGTGTCCTGTCCAGGTGTGTGTCCTGTCCAGATGTGTGTCCAGGTGTGTGTCCTGTCCAAGTGTGTGTCCAGGTGTGTGTTCTGTCCAGGTGTGTGTCCTGTCCAGGTGTGTGTCCTGTCCAAGTGTGTGTCCTGTCCAGGTGTGTGTCCTGTCCAGGTGTGTGTCCAGGTGTGTGTCCTGTCCAGGTGTGTGTCCAGGTGTGTGTCCTGTCCAGGTGTGTGTCCTGTCCAGATGTGTGTCCAGGTGTGTGTCCTGTCCAGGTGTGTGTCCAAGTGTGTGTCCTGTCCAGATGTGTGTCCAGGTGTGTGTCCTGTCCAGGTGTGTGTCCAGGTGTGCGTCCAGGTGTAACGGTGGTCTGACTGTGTTGTCTTATTTCCAGCAGAAGAAGGTGTACCTTGAACGCAGCGTGAAAGAAGCTGAAGACAACATCAGAGAGATGCTGCTGTCAAGGAGAGCTCAGTGACTCACTCATCAAGAACCTATAATACTCTGTAACACACACACACACACACACACACACACACACACACACGTACACGTTCCTGTCAGTGTGTTTGTTAGTTGTTCATATTAAATGTTGAACCTTTTGTCTCCTCATCGTGTCTTTGTTTATTTATTATAAGTCTGACTTCAGGTCAGTGAGGACGCCGCGTCAGATGTAGTAAATCTTTAGCGACCTTTATTTAGCTGACCTTTGACCCCTCAGACGTCACTGCATTTAAAACCAACATGACTGTATAAAGGATATTACTACATGGGCTCAGGAACACTTTGGAAAACCACTGTCAGTAAACAAAGCTGCTCTACCAATGACAGTTCAGACTCAGAAACAGAAACAACAGAATACAAAGCAAAAAGCAAAACTAACAAATGAAGGATATTCAATACAGTCGTCAATCTTTACAACACTTATCGATAATAGAGTCAGTTCTAAGTGTCTTCTTGCTCTTAAGGCTTCAATAGTTGTGCAATATTGTTTCAGATCATGCAGAAAATGTTCAAAGCTTGGTTTGGATTCTGCACATTTCTCCTTATTAATGTGAAGAAGAAGAAGCTGTACAAAAAGAACAGTCTTTCTCTTTCTCCTCGTCTTCAAAACAAATAAAAATGTCTTTTTCTTTTAAGTGGATTGTTTGTCCAGTTCTTCTGTTTGAACATCCATCCAGAACATTCTAGTATAGGCTACACACAGTGATCAAACAGACGACAAATTGTTTCTTCCTCATTTCCACAAAACACAAGAATATTCTATATATCGATCTTAAATCTCTCTAAAGTTTCTCTGCTGAATATATTTTATGCAATATTTTAAAAGAGACTTCTTTAACTTTATTATTCAGACAGAATTTATTTCCAACTAGACACATATTCAAACATCAACTTCACCATAAAGCGAGGTCCAAAAGAATTTTGCTGAGGGCACAGATACAGTATGCATGTGATTCCTGATGAATTTATTCAAACATTTATTCTTAGTAATGTCATTTACTCTGAGGAACGAACACTGCTGAGTGGAACAGTCGTAGAGACCTCAACAGTTGATCCTCTAAGCAGCTGCAGTGCACTCCTCAGTACAGCATCTCAGACCACTGCATATTCCTTTGGTGTAATTTGCAGCCTGAACTTAGAGAGGAATTTATCATACGTTAGTAACTGTGCCTCAGCATTCACAAGTTGTTTAACTAATACAATACCATTTCAACCCACATTTTATAACAGAGTGATTTATCTTTATATTGAATATTCTTGTTATTCCAGATGGAACATCTCATTGGTGAGAAATTATGCATGTGCACCATTTTCCAGGACAGCAGCGCTTGTTTATGAAAGTTTGCTAATTTTACAGGTAATTTTTCAGTCTTATAATCACATGTTAACAGAAGTCTAAGAGCACCAACTGAGTTAAATATATGTTTAGGGAAAGCATTCCAAATATTGGGCCTCATTCACAAACAGTGCGTACGCACAAATCTGTGCTTAAACTGTGCGTACGATCGTTTGTAGCACAAATCCGGGATTCATCAATATTTTCTTACCCAAATTTGTTCTTACTCTGCGAACAAATTTAGAACTGCCTCAGACCATGCGTACGCACAAATGAGGAAGGCCGAACTGACTTAGAAAATGCAAACATACCTTTTAAGTACATGCAGAGTCTATAAAACCACATTCATGAAAAAGAGATTTAATTAACATTTTTTAGAATAATTAATTTACTAATATATTGGCCAAATGGATTAAATTACCATGAAATTGACACACGTTCACCCTCATCATTGTGACAATTAAAATATTAACAAGATGAACAGAAAAACTATCACTCCATCAGCGTGCAGATGATCTGTAATGCCGACTGCCATATCCTTAAGGCTGTGGCCCGCTGGCCAGGAGGCACCCACGACTCATTTATTTTGCAAAACAGTACAGTGGAATGCGTTTGGAGGCAGGGGCTGTGAGAAGTGGATGGCTTGTTGGTGAGCATCTTTTGTTCTAGTCTTTTATTTCAATTGTTTTAAGTTAGTATTTTCAGTAAGTCTCTATTCCGTTAATGTTAAAATGTTATATTGTTTGGGTGACCGGGCATATGGCCTTAAAACATGGCTGATGACACCATACGCAAACCCTGAAACCCCTCAAGAGGTGCGCTATAATAACATACATGCCCACACACGCGCCGTAGAGCGCACTTTTGGCGTGCTTAAGGGCCGTTGGATGTGTTTGGATCAGATACGGCCGGTGGCAAACTACTTTATACCCCTGAGAAGGTGTGCAAGATCATCCTGGCATGCTGTGTCCTCCACAATCTTACAATGACCCATGGCATTCCTGTAAGACCCGGCGCCATCGCTTCTAACAAACTGTGAAATTTACTACTTCTCTCCTAGCGTAACCGCTTCCTTCATTCATGAATCAACTCCAGGCAAGCGGTTTCCTTATATGGAGAAATGGGGGCGTGGTAGTATGCTGATTGCAGATCGCGGACACGCGCCTGTCAATTTAGAATGATTCTGATTTACTAACATACGCACGGTGGTGAGAACAAAATTGGCCGGTACGCACGTGTCATGAATCCGACGGTGATTTTGCGCAAGTAGCTACTTATTTTTTGCAGAGAGTAAGAACATTTCTGCGCAGATATTAGTGAATGAGGCCCATTGTCTTTTTCTTTAATCACATTAGTTAACCATTTTACTTTGAAAGTACTATTTAATGTTTCAAAACTTACGACCTCAACACCACCATCTCTTCTTGTATTACATAGAATATCTTTTCTTAAATAATGACATTTGTTCCTCCAAATAAAATTGAGTAAAATTTTATCTAATTTTTGTGTATATTGCCGCAGGCATTTCAAGTACTAAAGACACGTAGACAGCTCGAGATGTCCCCTCAGCTTTAGACAACAAGACCCGACCATTCAGTGAGAGCTCTCTCATCAGCCACAGATTGAACTGGTTTGTTATTTGTTCCACTCTAGGGTCAAAATTTAAGCCACAAAACTGCAAAGTTTTGCCGGTTAGTTTTGTGTCCGACTTCATCCCGACTTGCTCTGATGTATTACAAAAGTGGACAGCGATAAAACCGCGAGCAGCTGCAGCTGCTCTCCATCGACTGCACCGCCTGGCTCTCACCTGATCTAACAGCTGATTGGTTCAGATGTTGACTCAACAAGATGACGTCACAGACTAAATACATTCATCATAAACCACACAGAGTCTACTGTGTATTAACACTGGACTGTTTTAATTATTGAAGTATTTAGCAGCACAGAGACTGGTGGTCAGTGGGATGTGAGGACTCTTAAACTAACGTGTACAGATGTGAAGCCCTGACTGTATCTGACTGAGCCTTAATGAACGCTGTTGTCTTGTATCAAATATGAAGCTTACAGTCAGACACAGTGTATTCAGCCTGTGTAGCCATGGCGACAGGTCAAACTGATATGATGCTGATTTACAGCAGAGTTCATGAACCATGAACATAAACTACAGATCACCTGTAAAACATTTTAATAAATTAATCTATCATAATTAAAACAACTGGAGACTGAGAACAAACTGATATATGGGTCTGATCACTTCTTTAATGAATTGACATCATTCCAGACAGGAGTTAGTGTGTCTGTGACTTCCTGTACGGACTGAAGGTTGCTGGAAACTGTCGGGAAACTGTCCGACTTCACCGCAGCTTTTTGTCACCGCCCCCGCTGCAGCCGCCTGCTCTCGTCTACTTTCCAGGCGAGGCGCAGTTCATCTCCAGCGAGCCTATGGACTCTGACCAGTCCATCATGGACGTCCTGTCCTCGGGACCAGCAGCTGTGATGGATGGAGGTGCATCATGGGTAACTTCCTGTCTGACCGGTCTGACACCTCCACACCTCAATTCTTTTCTAGAAGTTAGCTGTTTTTTTTGTTGTTTGTTTTTCTTAAATAATTTTCAGTGATTTTTATTTCACTTAAAACATTTTGCAGATTTTAGGATGTTTTCTGTAAAAAGAACCGCAAATAATTGGGGGTGGGGGGGCTTTTAAATAAAACACAGTTTCCAATCCGCCATGTTTTCTTTAGAAATCACCACAATGACTTTGTTTATCAGCCAGAATTAATCCAATCTTTAAATAATATTTCATCAGAATCACTTTTTATTCTATGTCTGATTTAAAATTTGTCAAAAGCAAAGTGTTTGTACGACACCAGAGAAAAACTGAGACCTTTTTTTTTAAACTTTCAAACATCAAAGTTTATAAACATCTGTCACACTGTGGCCACGCCCCCTCCTCTGATAAATACAGAGCAGTTCCTGAGCAACAAACATGGCGGACATGTGAGCAGCAGCAGAGTGAGACCTCCTGTCATCTCAGTGCTTTTACACTATCTCTGTTCCGTTTAGTCCCGCCCCCGGAACCGGAAACCTCGTCTGCGGGCGGAATCCAATTTAAAGCAGCGCGCGGTCGGCAGCTCGCGGTCAGTCAGGCGGTTTCCCTCCGCGCGGAGAATAAACAAACAAAGACCGGACCAGGAGCCGATTGTTTTAAACATGGCGACTCCACCGAAGAGAGTGCGTAGTGTTCCCGCCAGTCCGAGTGGAAGTTTGTCCCGCAGAGAGAGGAAGATCTCCATCGAGGGAAACATCGGTGAGTTTAGTTACTGATCACTGATCGATCATTACTAATCATACATTCTCCCGGTGAGTCACCGGCCGCGGGGAGCGCCAGGAGGGTCTGTTGGTTTGAACCGGTCAGTCCGTCCCGCCTTCACCAGCCGAGTGGCGCCAAACTCAGACTGTTATCAATAATCAATAATCACCAATCAGATGTAAAGATATCATTTCCTGTTTCCTTCTAGTAAAAACGATCTGTCTTTACTCAGGTACTCCATCACTGTGTATCACATGTATTTGTACACAGAGTAATCCTCTAGAGTAATCATCTATAGTAATCCTCTGACAGGAGTATTCTGCATTATGAGTACTTTAACTCCGATACTTTACAGTACTTGTACCAACAGAACATTTTAAATGCAGTACTTGTAATAGAGTACTTTAGACTGACATAGTAGCGAGTACTTTTACTGTCAGAGTACTTTAATGTTGTACTTTGCTCATGAGTATTACTGTGAGTATCAACTAGAGTACAACATGACATCATTTGTTTACTTCATTTAAAGAGTAAAAGTATTTATCTCACAGTACTGATACTCTAAAGAGTAACTAATAATTACAGTTACTGCAGTATAAAGTATTTATCTCACAGTGCTGATACTCTAAAGAGAGTAACTAATAAATGCAGTTGCTGCAGTATACAGTATTTATCTCACAGTACTGATACTCTAAAGAGAGTAACTAATAAATACAGTTACTGCAGTATACAGTATTCATCTCACAGTGCTGATACTCTAAAGAGAGTAACTAATAAATGCAGTTGCTGCAGTATACAGTATTTATCTCACAGTGCTGATACTCTAAAGAGAGTAACTAATAAATACAGTTACTGCAGTATACAGTATTTATCTCACAGTGCTGATACTCTAAAGAGAGTAACTAATAAATACAGTTACTTAAATAGTGTTTTATAACCTGATTTATCAAGTTTGAGATTTTCTGTGATGAACTGAGGCCAGATTTATGTTTATTATACAACAGGTTAAAGTGTCCATCTGTCTCTCTGTCTCTGTCTGTCTCTGTGTCTCTGTCTGTTTCTGTGTCTCTGTCTCTTTGTCTCTGTCTGTCTTTCTGTCTCTCTGTCTCTGTGTCTCTGTCTGTCTTTCTGTCTCTCTGTCTCTGTGTCTGTCTGTCTGTCTCTTTGTCGCTGTCTGTCTGTCTCTTTGTCGCTGTCTCTGTCTGTCTCTTTGTCGCTGTCTCTGTCTGTCTCTTTGTCTCTGTCTGTCTTTCTGTCTCTGTCTTTCTGTCTGTCTCTGTGTATCTGTCTCTTTGTCTCTGTCTGTCTCTGTGTGTCTGTCTCTTTGTCTCTTAGCTGCAGGAAAGTCCACCTTCGTGCGTCTTCTCCAGAGCGCATCGGAGGACTGGGAGGTGATTCCTGAGCCCATCGGGAAATGGTGCAACGTCCAGAACGACAGTGACGACATCTACCAGGTGAAGAAACTGCACCTGAACACAACACGCTTCACAGTGGCATCAAAGACACTTCCTGTCCTTTCAGAATAAAAGCTGAGTGTGACACATGATGTGTTTACCTGTTTGTTGTTTGTTTGTTTGTTTGCAGGAGCTGAGCTCCTCTCAGAAGAGCGGAGGAAACCTGCTGCAGATGTTGTATGATAAACCCAGCCGCTGGTCCTACACCTTCCAGGTAACGCGACCCGACTCCGCCCCCTCAGGTGGGGAGGATGACCAGCAGGTGAAGCTGCTTCGCTAACCATTTACCTGTCCTCTACCTGTCTACCTGTCCTCCTGTCTGTCTACCTGTTCTCCTGTCCGTCCATCAGAGTTACGCGTGTCTCAGCAGAGTTCGTTCTCAGCTTCAGTCTCCGTCAATCAAACTTCAGCAGGCTGAAAACCCTGTTCAGTTCTACGAACGCTCTGTCTACTCAGACAGGTAACTACACACACCTGAGACAGGTAACTACACACACACACCTGAGACAGGTAACTACACACACCTGAGACAGGTAACTACACACACACCTGAGACAGGTAACTAACTACACACACCTGAGACAGGTAACTACACACACACCTGAGACAGGTAACTAACTACACACACGTGAGACAGGTAACTACACACACACACCTGAGACAGGTAACTAACTACACACACACACCTGAGACAGGTAACTAACTACACACACGTGAGACAGGTAACTACACACACACCTGAGTCAGGTAACTACACACACCTGAGACAGGTAACTACACACACCTGAGACAGGTAACTAACTACACACACACCTGAGACAGGTAACTAACTACACACACACCTGAGACAAGTAACTACACACACACCTGAGACAGGTAACTAACTACACACATCTGAGACAGGTAACTACACACACACACCTGAGACAGGTAACTAACTACACACACCTGAGACAGGTAACTAACCACACACACCTGAGACAGGTAACTAACTACACACACCTGAGACAGGTAACTAACTACACACACACCTGAGCAGTGTTCATTTTGACAAGAATTTTAAATTTCATTTTAGTCTTAGTCACTCACCAAAGACTGGATTTAGTTAAAGTCACATTTTAGTCTTTTAGTTTTGTTTTGTTTTAGTTAAAATTTAGTCAGTGGAAATCAGTTTTAGTTTTAGTCTCATTTTAGTCTTTTGACATAATTTTACAGTTTTGTTATACTGTAATAGATTTTGCAAAAGGATGTTTGTCATGGTAGTAAAAACTCCATTGTAAGCATACCTTTAACTGTGTGTTCAGTCATTTAAACTAAGAATGTACCATATTACTCTTGTATAATAAAAATGAATGTCTAAGGCTTGTTAGAAAAAGTACAATACATAATCATGTCCTTCACAGGTTCTTGTTTATTTTCTGTATATTTGTACAACAAATGACTCACAACCTGCAAGAATAAAGCTCCAGTCCTCTTAAGACATCAAAAGAAGATCATAACAGCTTAACTGTTAAGGGCATCAAAACCTAGCCAACACATTGAATCATATGCCCATTTTAATTCAGTGTTTAACACTAGGACCGCCAGGATTACAGCGCCCCTCCATAATTTATAATTTTGCTGCAGCACTGCTGCTGTGCCGTGTCTCCAGTTGAAAGTGGTGATTTGCTAAATACATTCTACAATAATAAATTAGATTAACTTTTGGTCTATAATATTGTTGGCTATATTACGCATTTTAATAAAAGAATAAAAGAAATAAACACCGAAATAATTAGTGGAAACTTTTTTTTTTTATTGATACTCCTCCTCTCTGACATACTAACACACACACACACACGCACACACACACACACACACACACACACACACACACACACACACACACACACACACATTGAACACACGATTGAATGAATGAACATTGGAAGCGGTTCAGCCGCAGTCCCGCCGGCTGGTGCGGTCACTGTTGAGATTACATTTGTTTTTTATTATTAACAAAAAAAATTTTTATTGACCGTATGAATGGTTTTGTTTTCAAATAAATATTTGGAAATGAAAATGTATGTATGTACTTTTACAGAGTTTTACAGCTGTTGTTGTTCCCGGCTTCCCGCTGTGGAGCCAAGGCTTCTGTGTGGCAAAACTGGACGTGCACCGCCACCGCGCGGAGGGCGGGGGGAGGTCATCCAATCACAAAGATAGACTGAGAGTTTGAATTTGAGTTTAGATAATTAATTGGTTAAAAAGGAAAACAATCGAGGCATTGAGAAGGGTTGTAATCCAGATTTTCCGGCCGGCCAACGTCAGTTTTTTCGTCACGTTTTTACTCGTCACTTCATAATGAACAGAGATTTCGTTTTAGTTTTTGTTGTCAGTATGTATTAAATTTACATTCTCGTCACAAATTAGTCACGGAATAAAGGGTCGTCAACGAAAAGTTTTCGTTAAGTTTTGGTTGACAAAATTAACACTGCACCTGAGACTGGTAACTACACACACCCGAGACTGGTAACTACACAGACACCCGAGACTGGTAACTACACAGACACCCGACACTGGTAACTACACAGACACCCGACACTGGTAACTGTGGACACACCCGACACTGGTAACTACACAGACACCCGACACTGGTAACTACACACACACCCGAGACAGGTAACTACACACACCCGAGACGGGTAACTACACACACCCGAGACGGGTAACTATACACACCCGAGACTGGAAAGACAGGTAACTACACACACCCGAGACCGGTAACTACACAGACACCCGAGACGGGTAACTATACGCACCCGAGACGGGTAACTATACGCACCCGAGACGGGTAACTACGCACCCGAGACGGGTAACTATACGCACCCGAGACTGGAAAGACAGGTAACTACACAGACACCCGAGACTGGTAACTACACAGACACCCGAGACTGGTAACTACACAGACACCCCTGACTGCAAAGACAGGTAACTACATACATCCGAGACAGGTAAATACACACACCCGAGACTGGTAAATACACACACCCGAGACGGGTAGCTACACAAACGTGCATACGCCTGAGATGGGTAGCTACACAAACACGTATACACCTGAGACGGGTAGCTACACAAACACGCATACACCCGAGACGGGTAGCTACAAACACCTGAGACAGGTAGCTGGAGGCAGAGTGATGCAGTAACCGTGTGTACTTTGTCACAGGTACGTGTTTGCGTCCAACCTGTTTGAGTGCGGCAGCCTGACGGAGACGGAGTGGAGTGTTTATCAGGACTGGCACACCTGGTTACTGAACCAGTTTGAACCTGACATCGCCCTCGACGCCATCATCTACCTGAGAGCTCAGCCACAGGTAAAACTCTGATGGCTGCAGTGCACCTGTACGACAGAGTTCAGTCATGTTTGTAGTGCTGTGTTCATGTTCCAGTGTTTGTGTGGGTGTGTCTCAGCGCTGTATGCAGCGTCTGCTCCATCGGGGTCGGGAGGAGGAGCAGGGGATCCCTCTGGAGTACCTGGAACAGCTTCACTTCAAACATGAAGCTTGGCTCGTCCACAGGAACCTCAGGTAACAACACCACTGAGCACGCTCACAACCTCAGGTAACAACACCACCACCAGAAATTTGTGTTCTCTGTGATTAAAAACAAATCCACCTGTTTTGTACTCGGGTGCTTGTCTCAGTGGTGCATTCAGGGTCAGGCTGAAGAAAACAGACATGACATGACCTATCTGTGTGTGTGTGTGTTCAGGTTGGACTTTGAGTACCTGAACGATCTTCCTGTTCTCGTTCTGGACGTAGACGATGACTTCAAGAACGACCGCATCAAACAGGAAGCCATCATTGACAAGGTTCGTACTGATGTGACATCACTGATGTGGAGTCTGTTTACTGGGTTCTGATGTGGAGTCTGTTTGGTCCTGCAGGTCAGAGAATTCCTCACCACGCTGTAGGACTTCATCCACCAATCACAGCTCGTCTGACGTCTGATTGGACGGCCCAGTTACACTCTGTAAATGTTTGAACGAGTCGTCATTGTGTTTTTAACTTCACTGAAAAAAATCCATTTTTTAGTCTTTTTCTCTTTTTGTGTATATTTTATATTTTTGTAGATAAATGTTAAAATGTCCTCTGCAGCAGGGACGGTCAGTGAACTCACCGTGTGTGTATGTGTGCGTGTGTGTCATCACACATGATGTATTTACTTGGATCAGTTTGATATTTATACTTCAGTCTGAATCTTTTTAAGAGCTGTGAAAATGCTTATTTGTCCTGACAGTCACTGAACACACCATGATGCCTTCAGGGACAAATGGAGTTATTTTTCTCTACTGGAATAAAGACACTCAGACTGATGGTGTGTGTGTGATGTGTTTAACTTCAGATCTTCTTTGTTTTATGGGTTAGGGTTTATGTTCAGACTACTTTAACCGTGCGTACTTTAAGATAAGATAAGATAAGATAAGATAGACTTTATTGTCCCGAAGGAAATTTGTCTTGGATACATGCAGTATCTGCTGTTAAGACACAAAAAGTTGACACATACAGTTTCTACATATATACAATCCACAAACAGAGCTGTCACTATGCACAATCTCACATACTCAGTATCTACAGTACATGTACAGACTACCATCAGCCAACAAATTGCACACTGCCCATTGCACACACACACACACATCTGTTTTACAAAGTCATCAAAAAAAAGAAAAAAGTTACATAGTTACGTTAAAATGTATACACATATATACACGTATACATATACATACACGTATAGTTAAGCTACACTTAGCTTCCCATTTAAAGCCTTAATGGACAGGGGGACAAAAGAGTTCTTAAAGCGGTTTAGCCTGCACTGCGGAACTCCAAAGCGTCTGCCTGAGGGGAGAAGAGTGTGTTACTGTAGTGTGTAGTACTGTAGTGTGTAGTGTGTAGTACTGTAGTGTGTACTACTGTAGTGTGTTACTGTAGTGTAGTGTGTTAC
>NC_065508.1:148708-149956 GCF_006386435.1 Epinephelus moara | reverse complement strand
GGATGTCTGAATCCTACTTTTGTGAAACGGACCCAGGGACTGTGACACATGTTGTCATCATGTCTTCATGTTGTCGTCCTGCTGTTGTCATGTTGTCTTCATGTGGTCAGCATGTTGTTGTCATGTTGTCGTCATGTTGTCATCATGTTTACTTCATGTTGTCATCATATTGTCTTCATGTTGTCTTCATGTTGTCATCATGTTGTCTTCATGTTGTCATCATGTTGTTGTCATGTTGTTGTCATGTTGTCGTCTTGCTGTTGTCATGTTTTCATCATCTTGTCGTCATGTTGTCATCATGTTGTCGTCCTGTTGTCATGTTTTCATCATGTTGTCATCATGTTGTTGTCGTCATGTTGTGGTCATGTAGTCATCATATTGTCATCATGTTGTGGTCATGTTGTCATCATGTTGTCGTCATGTTGTCGTCATCTTATGGTCATGTTTTCATCATATTGTCATCATGTTGTCGTCATGTTGTGGTCATGTTGTCATCATGTTCTCGTCATGTTGTTGTCATGTTGTCGTCATGTTGTGGTCATGTAGTCATAATATTGTCATCATGTTGTCGTCATTTTGTGGTCATGTTGTCATCATGTTGTTGTCATGTTGTTGTCATGTTGTGGTCATGTTGTGGTCATGTTGTCATGATGTTGTCGCCATGTTGTCATGTTGTCATCATGTTGTGGTCATGTTGTCTTCATGTTGTCATCATGTTGTCATTATGTTGTCTTAATGTTGTCATGTTGTCTTCATGTTTTCATCATGTTGTGGTCATGCTGTCATCATGTTGTCGTCATGTTGTCATGTTATCATACTGTCATCATGTTGTCATCATGTTGTCGTCATGTTGTTATCATGTTGTCTTCATGTTGTCATCATGTTTTCATGTTGTCGTCCTGCTGTTGTCATGTTGTCTTCATGTGGTCAACATGTTGTTGTCATGTTGTCGTCATGTTGTCTTCATGTTGTCATCATGTTTACTTCATGTTGTCATCATATTGTCTTCATGTTGTCTTCATGTTGTCATCATGTTGTCTTCATGTTGTCATCATGTTGTTGTCATGTTGTTGTCATGTTGTCGTCTTGCTGTTGTCATGTTTTCATCATCTTGTCTTCATTTTGTCATCATGTTGTCGTCCTGTTGTCATGTTTTCATCATGTTGTCATCATGTTGTTGTCGTCATGTTGTGGTCATGTAGTCATCATATTGTCATCATGTTGTGGTCATGTTGTCTTCATGTTGTC
>NC_065508.1:133901-147752 GCF_006386435.1 Epinephelus moara | reverse complement strand
TCATGTTGTCTTCATGTTGTCATCATGTTGTCTTCATGTTGTCATCATGTTTACTTCATGTTGTCATCATGTTGTCGTCCTGCTGTTGTCATGTTTTCATCATGTTGTTATCATGTTGTCTTCATGTTGTCGTCATGTTGTCATCATGTTGTCGTCCTGCTGTTGTCATGTTTTCATCATGTTTTCATCATGTTGTCATCATGTTGTTGTCGTCATGTTGTGGTCATGTAGTCATCATATTGTCATCATGTTGTGGTCATGTTGTCATCATGTTGTGGTCATGTTGTTTTCATGTTGTCGTCATGTTGTCATGTTATCATACTGTCATCATGTTGTGGTCATGTTGTCATGTTGTCATCATGTTGTCGTCATGTTGTCATCATGTTGTCGTCCTGCTGTTGTCATGTTTTCATCATGTTGTCATCATGTTGTCGTCATGTTGTCATCCTGCTGTTGTCATGTTTTCATCATGTTGTCATCATGTTGTCGTCCTGCTGTTGTCATGTTTTCATCATGTTGTCATCATGTTGTCATCATGTTGTCGTCCTGCTGTTGTCATGTTTTCATCATGTTGTCATCATGTTTTCATCATGTTGTCATCATGTTGTCGTCCTGCTGTCGTCATGTTTTCATCATGTTGTCATCATGTTGTCATCATTTTGTCGTCATGTTTTCATCATGTTGTCATCATGTTTTCATCATGTTGTCGTCATGTTTTCGTCATGTGAATGTTTAACGTTGTTCCAGTGGTCAGACGTTAATAGGGTCAAAGTGTCGACGTGTCACCTGTCAGGTGAGCTCAGGGGGCGGAGCCAGCAGGTTAACTGACAGCTTTACAGCAGCTGGACTTCAGACTCTGATAAACGCACTCGAAGGTAATTATTGATCCTCACCTGTCTGAGATATTATTTTATTGACTGACAGGCGTACTAGAGGCGGTGCCACAGAAATTGTAAAGCTTCATTTTAATTCATCAATAATCTGATCAGTAACGATTGATTTAATAAACATGATCGACCTGTTTGTTTCTGACATTGACGTTGTGTCAGTGGTTCATGATTATTGATTATCAGCTGCTGTATTGATAAATACAGACGGGCTTTTACCAATATGTGACGTGTCCCACTCAACATGGAAAGTGTCTGGACCTTTGCTTTGGTTCCATAAAGGGAGCATACAAATCTTTCAGAAGAGCTCCGCTGGGTCTGTCGGACCACAGTCTGGTGTACTTAGTTCCGTCCTACAAATCTGTCCTGAAGAGAAACAAGCCAGAGAGACGTTTGGTTCCGGTTTGGTCGGAGGAATCAATTTACTGTCTCCAAGATTGCTTCATGATACGGACTGGGATCTGTTTATAAATGTCTGTGAGGACCTGGACGAACTCACTGATGTTGTCTCCTCATATGTTTCCTTTTGTGAGAGCTCTATAATTCCCTTTCATCCTAACAATAAGTCATGGGTGACAAAAGGTGTCAAAAAATAATTAATCAGAGGAATATTTGCTTCTTGCAGGGCGACACCACACAATATAAAGAGCTTCAAAAGCAGCTCAAAAAGGAGCTCAATGTTGCCAGGCGCAAGTATAAAGACAAAGTTGAGAGCATGTTAAGTGCAGGCAGCTCACGCCCTGCTTGGGAGGACGTAAAATCTATGATGGGGACGCAACACAAGAAGTGTAACATATCCCTTAATGGGAAGCCTGATCTGGTCCTCTCGAACAAACTGAACAATTTTTACAACCGTTTGAATGCCTGTGATTTTAATGAACTGTCAGTTTTTAAAAACACTGTCTCCTCACAGAACACTGTTGTTTTTTTAGTAGTAGTACTGCTTTTTTCACACACAAATCATTATTTACCAAAATCATATTATGGCCAGTTTTAGGCATGTGAATTGGTCTCCTGTGGAAGCAATCTAAAGCTTATGGTAGGAGCCATTGTTGACAGGAACACAGTTTGTAGACTTTTTCAGCGTGTCAAGGAGAGGAAAAGTCCAGGCCCGGATGGCATTGGAGGTCGGGTTCTCAAGAACTGTGCTGTCCAGCTGGCACATATTTTTAGTTTTATTTTTTCAACGTCCCTCCAGCTTCACAAGGTCCCTTCACTCTGGAAGAATTCTATTATAGTTCCAGTACCCAAATCTGCATCTCCAAAATCACTAAATGACAGACCTGTCACACTGACCTCCCTTGTTATGAAGTCATTCGAAAAAAATTGTGAAGGACTCACTTCTGACCTGTGTCCAAAATAACTTGGACCCACTGCAGTTTGCCTACAGGTCAGGCAGAGGTGTTGAAGATGCAGTTGGCACCCTGCTGGACTTTGTTTTAACTCATCTTGAGGGAAGTCTTTCGCCTGTCTTTTATTTATTGATTTCTCGTCCGCTTTTAATTGTATTCAGCCAAAAATTTTAGCAGAGAGACTAAGGGACTCCCATAACATTGATCCTGGTGTTATATTCTGGGTTACTGACTTTTTAACAGTGAGACCACAACATGTGAGGGTTAATGGTGTTCTGTCAGACACTCTTGTCTCCTCCACTGGATCACCTCTTTCACCTTTATTATTTGTTTTATACACAAATGAATGCCAGAGTCAACATGTGGGGCGACACACCGTTAAATTTGCGGACAACTCTGTCATTGTGTCCCTTCTGAGCAGTGACGACCTGGAGCATGGACCTGTAGTGAAGGAATTCATGGTCTGGTGCAGCCCTTCCTTCCTACATATCAATGCAGCAAAAACTAAAGAGATGTTGGTTGACTTTTGAAAAAATCCCACATCATCTCCCCTGTTATGATTGAGAATGAAGCAGTGGAGCTGGTCAACAATTAGTACCTTGGGACTTGTATAGATGACAAGCTGACCTTCGAGACTCAAGTTGATGCTGTGTGTATAAAGGCCCACCAGCGCATGTATTTCTACAGGAAGCTGCGTAATTTTAATGTTGACAGCACTTTAATGCAGATGTTTTACTCTTGTTTTATTGAATCCATCCTCACCTTCATTTGTTGGTACGGCTCCCTCTCCCTCAGAAACAAAAACAGACTGCAGGGTATTGTACGAGTTGTGTTAACCTGAATGACCTCACTGCCCTTTACGAGCTCAGAACTTTAAGCAAAGCCCGTTCCATCCTTGGGGACCAGAGCCACCCCTTGGCTGGTGAATTCCTGCTGCTTCTGTCAGGGCGTAGGTACATCCTGCCAAAATGCAGGACTAAGAGATTAAAACACTGCTTTGCCCCTGCTGCCATTGCTCTCCTGAATAAGTAACTGACCTGCTCTTCATTTTCTGTTGTCTCTTGTTATTTATTGTTGTCTGAGTGATTGTTGCTTGATTATTCATTGTTGTCTATTACTGCTGGTTGTACAACAAATTGCCCCACGGGGATAATAAAGACTCCTTGAACCTTGAACCTTGAACCTTGAAAGAGTCATTAATCATGTTGAGCTGTATAAAGCTGATGTCAGGTCGGAGTCAGAGTCAGACGGGCTAATCTGAGGTCTGCAGCAGGTGAGTCTCTGTCGGAATATTGATTATAGATCATAGATCTGCATGTGTTTAGTCTTTATATCGATAATCAATAAGAGTCAGTCTGAGGATCAATGACCTGTGTCTGTGACGGAGGACACACTCCTCAGAGGTCGTTCACACGCTGCGTCTTTGACCTCCTGGTGAACGTGAGGTCACCGCTGGGCGCCGCTCTGATGTTTTTCTGTTCCAGCTTTAAACAACACAGCAGCAGGTTGTGTCTGTTGCTAAGCAACTGTAACAACCACCATATCACAGCCTGTTTACCTGACATCCTGAGAGCAGAGCTGATCTACTTCCTGTCTCTCTGTGGGACCGATGGGAACAATGATCACCTACAAACATATAAAACACAGATATCTGCGGGCTGTGATTGGTCGGTCCTTGTCACATGACATGCAGCAAGCTGCTGTGTTCCAAATGTTGACCTCAGGTTATCTCAGGTGCAGCCGCCACGCCCTGAAGAACAGGCGCTCAGGAACACGTGCACGCTCTGCTTAAAAACAGTTAATGTGAGGTCACAGGAAACGCAGTGTGTGACCGACCGCTACATCCTGTCTGACGAGACGACGACACAGATTATTGATTATAGATTTATATCATATTTATATCAATTATTTGGTACTGACTGACTGATTGACTGATTGATTGATTGATTGATTGATTGACTAACTGATTGATTGATTGATGTTGCAGCTGTCAGGATGAAGCGCAATCTGTCGTCTCTGGAGTTCCTCCTCGCCATCGTGGTGTCTCTTCTACTCGTCTGCTGTGTTGGACTTATCGTCCTGTCGTGGATCAGCCTGAAGACTGAAGGTAAGACGTTTTCATCAGACGTGTAGACTCACAAGTCAGTAGACATCAGTCTTTAGACGCTTTGCTTAACTAAAGACTGATGACTTTCTCCCTGATTTTGTGTTTAGATGGGCGGATACAATTTCAGAGTTTAAAAAAAACTCCCTTCTTTGCAGAACCAATAGTAAATCGGCAGGGTGGTCCTTCGGTGGCTCGCTGAACTCTTGTGCTCGTAAACATAGTCCGACTACGTTAAAAGTTTTAAACTAAAGCCCTGTTCCGACGGGATTAGTTTTACATAGGTACGTGGGGTAAAGTAATAATTACCAGAGATTTTAGTCCCGTCCAAATGTGCCATGTCAGTAATCATTACCGCGACTTTTACCTTCTGTAAAAGGGTCCCGGACAGTTACCTCAGGTAATACTAATCCCGTGCGAATAGACCAGCAGTAAACATGTGTGTTAGGGCTGGCAAAAAAAATTCTAAGTTCGAAATATATTTGAATATATTAATGTATATTTTTTATAAGTTTGAACCTAAATTTGATAATTCCAATATCATTAATAATTAATTAATACTATCAATAATGTTGTATATCACGGCAAATCCCGTTCGGGCGGAGATGGCTCGCACACAAGCTGGGCCAGAGAGGGACGCAGCGGGCGCCGACGGAGGAGCCCGCTGTGCCAACACCACCCACTGCGCTGTCCGCGATGTGTGACCTGTTCGGGGAGACATACAGGGAGAGTGTTGCACCTGCTGCCTCCCTGCCTACCCTTTCTGAAGAAGAGATGAAACGTTACCAGAATGAGACACCACTACGAGCCGACCAGGATCCACTCATGTGGTGGAAAACTACGCACTGAAGTATCCAAACATTGCTCAGATAGCGAGGCAGAAGTTGATCATACCTGTCACTTCAGTGAGGTCAGAACGGGTGTTTTCATCCGAGTGTCACGTTCATATTGCGTCAGCAATAAGCATCTTATTTTTTGTGTTTTTGTAAAAAAAAAAAAAATAATAATAATAATAATAATAAATTCTAATATTATTCGAACTCTACTAAATTAATTTGAAAATATTAGAACTCAATTTCATGGTGCTTTTGACAGTCCCATCATACGCACATGACGGCAGGAGGGGACAGAGGTGCGTGAATGGATTTACCCCTCCCACTTGTAGTAGTTTTACTGATATTTCTTATCCCATGCGAATCGGCCATTAATATTACCGACGTCCTGTGGTAAAGTGACATTACCCCACGTGCCCATGTAAAACTAATTCTGTCCGAATAGTGCTTAAGTTGCTGTAACTGTGCATTCACACCAAAAGCGTCATGAGCGCCAGCGGTCGCTCAGGTCGCTGGCATCGTGCTGCCTGGCAGCAGCTCCAGCAGGCGCCTGTAGTGGCCAAAGGGGCGGGGCCAGCTGCTGCAGATGTGTCCAGGCTGTTCACTTTACAAGGATGAACAAATATATCATATATGTCTTCACTTTGTTTTATCCATGACTTTCATTGCACAATTAAAATAACTCTAATAAACACAGTCAATATAGCCTTCATGAGTCTTTTATAATTATGATTTTACTCTCCTGTTGGCACGTAGGACCACTGAGAAATGTAATTGGTGGTAAATAAGCGGGAGCTCATTAATCGCACTTTCGGAAGCCTCCTTTGTTGCATCGGCATATTTGCTGAGGAAACACGGGGCCGGGAGCCATCGGGCCGTCTGGGTCCACAGAGTCCTGCAAACACGGCAACTCCACGGTGAATTTCACTGGCTCGTACAGCTCCGGGAGAGCCCAGACCTCCGTACCCGAATCCCGGTCTGCAATTGGCTGCTGCTTTGGCAGCGGCGCTGCTCATTTGCATAAAGTTCAGCTTCTCTCAACTTCTACTTGACGCTCTGGTCGCTGGCAACGCGCCGCCCGCTGCAGCCGACGACCCTGACGCCCTTCCTAGCAAGCGTACATTGAAAATGAATGGCTGCCGGCCGCTTATAACGCCCATGACGCTTTTGGTGTGAATGCACAGTCAGTCCTTCATTTCGACAATCTTGTGGACTGAGCACACGTTTGATAAAACGGAGTTTAATCTCTCGGCATCCATTTTCAAGCTCTCTGTGTGTTTGTGTCCTTGTGGATGAGAAAAGGCGGAGCGCACATTTCCAGGAGGGCGTGTCCTTTTCAAAAATGCAAGAGGCGTTGCTTTGTTGCTGGCTGTTTTCTCCGGTGTGTTAAACACACGTTAGAAAGGAGACAGAAGACAGATGTCTGTCCAACAGGACACGTGTCTGTCAAACAGGACATTTATCTGTCCAACAGGACATTTATCTGACCAACAGGACACATGTCTGTCCAACAGGACATTTATCTGTCCAACAGGACATTTATCTGTCCAACAGAACATGTGACTGTTCAACAGGACATGTGTCTGTCTAACAGGACATGTGTCTGTCCAACAGGACAGGTGACTGTCGAACAGGACATGTATTTGTCCAACAGGGCACGTATCTGTCCAACAGGACATGTATTTGTCCAACAGGACAGGTGACTGTCTGAAAACAAGGACTGAAGACGAGGTCTGAGGACGAGGACTGAAAACGAGGACTGAGGATGAGGTCTGAGGACAAGGACGAGGACTGAAGACGAGGACTGAAGACAAGGACTGAAAACGAGGTCTGAGGATGAGGTCTGAGGACAAGGACGAGGACTGAAGATGAGGACTGAGGATGAGGTCTGAAGACGAGGTCTGAGGATAAGGTCTGAGGACAAGGACTGAAGACGAGGTCTGAGGATGAGGTCTGTGGACGAGGACTGAAGACAAGGTCTGAGGACGAAGACTGAAGACGAGGTCTGAGGATGAGGTCTGAGGACAAGGACGAGGACTGAAGATGAGGACTGAGGATGAGGTCTGAAGACGAGGTCTGAGGACGAGGACTGAAGACGAGGTCTGAGGACAAAGACTGAAGACGAGATCTGAGGACGAGGACTGAAGACCAGGACTGAGGACGAGGACTGAAGACAAGATCTGAGGACGAGGACTGAAAATGAGGCCTGAGGATGAGGACTGAAGATGAGGTCTGAGGACGAGGACTGAAGATGAGGTCTGAGGACGAGGACTGAAGACCAGGTCTGAGGACGAGGTCTGAAGACACCTGACATCACAGGTGAACATCACAATGAAATAATCTGAAATAAAAACGAGATGTTTTTTAGCGCTGTCAAAGGAACGTCTGAACAACAACCAAAAAAAAAGAAAAGAAATCAAATTTATATTTAAATGTCAATCATGTCTCACAGAGTGAACAGGTTGTCTAGAGACAGACGTGGGACACATTGTCCAATAAATCCCTCACAGACAAAGAAGAGTTTCAGTTGTCCCTCCCGGGCTCCCGTACACTCAGATAACACAAACCTGGACTTATTGATCTCATGTGGTTCCTGACATCAGAGGATCAGAACCTGTCAGATCATCTGCAGATGATCAACATCAAGAGTCTGTGTGATGAAGAGTCTGTGTGATGAAGAGTCCGACTGTGTGATGAAGAGTCTGTGTGATGAAGAGTCTGTGTGATGAAGAGTCCGATTGTGTGATGAAGAGTCCGACTGTGTGATGAAGAGTCCGACTGTGATGAAGAGTCCGATTGTGTGATGAAGAGTCCGACTGTGATGAAGAGTCCGACAGTGTGATGAAGAGTCCGATTGTGTGATGAAGAGTCCGATTGTGATGAAGAGTCCAACTGTGTGATGAAGAGTCCGACTGTGTGATGAAGAGTCCGATTGTGTGATGAAGAGTCCGACTGTGTGATGAAGAGTCCGATTGTGTGATGAAGAGTCCGACTGTGTGATGAAGAGTCCGACTGTGTGATGACGAGTCCGATTGTGTGATGAAGAGTCCGATTGTGTGATGAAGAGTCCAACTGTGTGATGAGGAGTCCGACTGTGTGATGAAGAGTCCGATTGTGTGATGAAGAGTCCGACTGTGTAATGAAGAGTCCAACTGTGTGATGAAGAGTCCGATTGTGTGATGAAGAGTCCGATTGTGTGATGAGGAGTCCGACTGTGTGATGAAGAGTCCGACTGTGTGATGAAGAGTCCGATTGTGATGAAGAGTCTGTGTGATGAAGAGTCCAACTGTGTGATGAAGAGTCCGACTGTGTGATGAAGAGTCCGATTGTGTGATGAGGAGTCCGACTGTGTGATGAAGAGTCCGACTGTGTGATGAAGAGTCCGATTGTGATGAAGAGTCTGTGTGATGAAGAGTCCAACTGTGTGATGAAGAGTCCGACTGTGTGATGAAGAGTGCAACTGTGTGATGAGGAGTCCGACTGTGTGATGAAGAGTCCGACTGTGTGATGAAGAGTCCGATTGTGATGAAGAGTCCGATTGTGTGATGAAGAGTCCGACTGTGATGAAGAGTCCGACTGTGTGATGAAGAGTCCGAATGTGTGATGAAGAGTCCGATTGTGTGATGAAGAGTCCGACTGTGTGATGAAGAGTCCGATTGTGATGAAGAGTCCGATTGTGTGATGAAGAGTCTGACTGTGTGATGAAGAGTCTGACTGTGTGATGAAGAGTCTGACTGTGAGTCCGTCACAACCTCAACACGTCCGTCATCAAGCCTTTATACACCTGTAGACAGAACACATGAGGCTGATCGCTCCAGTAGTTTGTAACACACACACACACACACAGATCACATGATCCCGTCTGTCTCCAATCAGAGATCAGAAACTGATGCCGTTGTTTGTATGTGTGTGGAGGTGGCGTTGAGCCGGCGGTGCTGAGTGGTCAGATGGTGATCACAGACGGTGCAGTTTTCTCTGACGAGCTGAAAAACTCCAGCAGCCTGAAGTTTAAATCTCTGGCCTTCGATGTCCAACAGCTGGTGAGACCTCAAGCTTTTATTCTGAAAGGAAAAGGGCTATTAAAGGGCTGAAATCATCAGCTTTTATTCTGAAAGGCAGACACACTGAGTACAGAAACTGAAGTACACACTATGAAGTACAAACTATGAAGTATAAACTATGAAGTACACACTATAAAGTACACACTAGGAAGTACACACTATGAAGTACACGCTATAAAGTACACATTATGAAGTACACACTATAAGGTACACACTATGAAGTACACACTAGGAAGTACACGCTATAAAGTACACATTATGAAGTACACACTATAAGGTACACACTATAAAGTACACACTGTAAGGTACACACTATAAAGTACACACTATAAGGTACACACTAAAAGTACACACTATGAAGTACACACTATGAAGTACATGCTATAAAGTACACATTATGAAGTACACACTATAAGGTACACACTATAAAGTACACACTATGAAGTACACACTATAAAGTACACACGATGAAGTACACTCTATGAAGTACACACTATAAGGTACACACTATGAAGTACACACTTTAAAGTACACACTATGAAGTACACACTATAAGGTACACACTATGAAGTACACACTTTAAAGTACACACTATAAGGTACACACTATGAAGTACACACTATAAAGTACACACTATAAGGTACACTCTATGAAGTACACACTATGAAGTACACACTATAAAGTACACACTATGAAGTACACATTATAAAGTACACACTATAAGGTACATACTATAAAGTACACACTATGAAGTACACACTATGAAGTACACACTATAAAGTACACACGATGAAGTACACTCTATGAAGTACACTCTATGAAGTACACACGATGAAGTACACTCTATGAAGTACACACTATAAGGTACACACTATGAAGTACACAATTTAAAGTACACACTATGAAGTACACACTATAAGGTACACACTATGAAGTACACACTTTAAAGTACACACTGTGAAGTACACAACATAAAGTACACTCTATGAAGTACACACTATAAAGTACACAATATGAAGTACACACCATAAAGTACACACTATAAAGTACACACTATGAAGTACACATGATGAAGTACACTCTATGAAGTACACACTAAAGTACACAATATGAAGAACGCTCTATGAAGTACACACTATAAGGTACACACTATGAAGTACACACTATGAAGGACACACTATAAAGTACACACTATGAAGTACACACCATAAAGTACGCACGATGAAGTACACTCCATGAAGTACACACCATGAAGTACACACTATAAAGTACACACTATGAAATATACAACATAAAGTACGCACGATGAAGTACACACCATGAAGTACACACCATAAAGTACACACGATGAAGTACACTCCATGAAGTACGCACGATGAAGTACACACCATGAAGTACAAACGATGAAGTACACTCCATGAAGTACACACCATGAAGTACACACTATGAAGTACACACTATGAAGTACAGACTATAAGGTACACTCTATGAAGTACACACTATAAAGTACACAATATGAAGTACATTCTATGAAGTACACACTATAAGGTACACACTATGAAGTACACACTATGAAGTACACACGATGAAGTACGCTCCATGAAGTACACACCATGAAGTACACACGATGAAGTACGCTCCATGAAGTACACACCATGAAGTACGCTCCATGAAGTACACACCATGAAGTACACACTATGAAGTACACACTATGAAGTACACACACACTATGAAGTACACACCATGAAGTACACACTATGAAGTACACTCTATGAGGTACACACTATGAAGTACACACCATGAAGTACACACTATGAAGTACACTCTATGAAGTACACACTATGAAGTACACTCTATGAAGTACACACTATGAATTACACACCATGAAGTACACTCTATGAAGTACACACTATGAAGTACACACCATGAAGTACACACTATGAAGTACACACTATGAAGTACACTCTATGAGGTACACACTAGGAAGTACACACTATAAAGTACACACTATAAAGTACACTCTATGAAGTACACACTGAGTATTACAAAAGACCTCAGCTGATTTGTTGTGTGATCTATAAGTTGTAATCAATAACTGATCTGATCAGTTATTGACCAGGAATAAATGATGTCACATGATGTGTCTATGTGAAGTCACCTGATCACAGTCTGCTCTCTGATTGGCTGACAGGTGTCAGAGGCGTTCGGTCACAGCGAGCTCAGACTGGAATTTAAGTCCTGTCAGGTTTTAGACTTCAGGTCAGATATATCTATCACTGATCAATCACTTATTAATCACTGACTAATCACTGATAAATAATCAATCAGTTTCATCCTAACAGACACACTGCTGGAGGCAGCAGCTCATGAATGATGTGTACTGATTGATTGATTGATTGATTGATTGATTGATTGATTGAGCAACCAGCTGATCATTGAATCTTCATTGATCTGTATGTCTTCAGTCAGGGCAGTGTGGTGGTGACCTCTGACCTCTGGTTCAATCAGCTGATTAATGTGAAGGAAGTGGAGCAGCAGCTGAGGGCGGGGCTTCAGGAGGCCGAGGGCACGGGATTGGTCATTGACAGAAACAGCATCCGCATCACAGGTGATGTCACTGTGAGGTCACTGTGAGGTCACCGGAGTTGAATCAGAGAAGAAGTTGTATCTGATGAGACGTCAGACTCAGATGGATCCAAACATGACTGTTGTTTGTTTGTTTGTTTGTTTGTTTGTTCCACATATTTGTGCAGAGAAACAAAGCGAGACGACTGCCGCACCGACGAGCGTGACACCTACAACAGGTGAGGTCACTGTGAGGTCACTGTGAGGTCACAGGAGTTGAATCAGAGAATAAGCTGTATCTGATGAGACGTCAGACTCAGATGGATCCAAACATGACTGTTGTTTGTTTGTTTGTTCCACATGTTTGTGCAGAGAAACAAAGCGAGACGACTGCCGCACCGACGAGCGTGACACCTACAACAGGTGAGGTCACTGTGAGGTCACAGGAGTTGAATCAGAGAAGAAGTTATAATAATAATAATACATTTTATTTATACAGCGCTTTTACAGCTCTCAAAGATGATTTACATTATGAGGAGGAGGATCTTGAAGTTGATTCTGTACGGGACAGGGAGCCAGTGTAGGTTTTGCAGGACAGGGGTTATATGTTCACGGGAGCTGGTGTGGGTGAGGAGGTGGTTTGTTGAGGACTTTGGATGATGAGCCGTAGAGGATGCTGTTGCAGTAGTCGAGTCTTGAGGTGATGAAAGCATGGATGAGAGTTTCAGCGGCAGAGAAGGAGAGTAATGGACGGAGACAGGCAATATTTCTGAGGTGAAAGAAGGCAGAAGGCTGATGTGATGTTCAAATGAGAGGTTATTGTCGAAGATGATATCAAGGTTGCGGATGAATGGGGAGGGAGAGAGGGTGTTGTTGTCAATGCTGAGGGTAAAGTTTTGTGTTGCTGTAGAGAAGGATTTTGGGCCGATGAGTATTATTTCAGATTTGTCACAGTTGAATTTGAGGAAGTTGGCTTGCAGCCATGATTGGAGTTCAGTCAGACAGTTGGTGAGGGTAGAGCGGGTGGCTGGGGTGATGGATTTTGTGGAGATGCGTAGCAGTGGAAATGGAGACCATGATGATGAATGATAGAACTAAGGGGGAGTAAGTAGATGATGAAGAGGAGAGGACCAAACACCGAGCCCTGAGGGACACCTTGAAGCAGGGGGACGGTGGAGGAGGTGCAGTTGTTGACGTGGATGAACTGATGTCTGTCAGTGAGGTATGATTTGAGCCAGGAGAGAGCAGAGCCAGTGATGTTGAGGGAAGTTTGTAGGCGGGACAGCAGAGTGGTGTGGTTGATGGTGTCAAAGGCAGCAGTGAGGTCGAGGAGGATGAGTATGTTGAGGTGGCCAGAGTTGGCAGAGAGGAGGAGGTCGTTAGTGATTTTGAGGAGAGCGGTTTCGGTGCTGTGTTGAGGGCAGAATCCAGATTGAAATGGTTTATATAGTTCATGAGAGCGGAGGTGGGTCTTGATTTGGGAGGCGACAACACGTTCCAGAATTTTTGACAGAAAGGGGAGGTTCGAGATGGGACGGAAATTTGAGATGACGTCAGGGTCCAGGCCGGGTTTTTTGAGGATGGGGGTGATAGCGGCCAGTTTCAGGGATTGAGGGACAGAGTCAGAGGTGAGGGAGGAGTTAATGATGGTAGTGATGAGTGGGGAGATAGTTGGGAGGCAGACTTTGATGATGGAGGATGGTATGGGGTCCAGGGTGCAGGTGGAGCTCTTCATCTTGTAGATGATGGGGAGGAGTTCCAGGGGGGAGACAGGGGTGAAGTGTGACAGTGGTTGAGTGGTGGTGGAGGCGGTGAGCACCGGAGAGACTGAGATGGGGGGGGGGGGGTTGCTGAGTTGAGTGTAGATGTTTTCGATCTTTGATTGAAAAAATGCCAGGAAGGAGTTGCATTTGTCAGTTGTGATGGAGGAGAGGGTGTTGTCGCAGGGTTTGAGGAGTTTATTGACGGTAGAAAAGAGAGTCTTGGGGTTATTGGAGCCAGAGTGAATGAGTTGTGAGTAGTAGTTGGACCGGGCGGCAGTGAGGGCGT
>NC_065508.1:125392-128266 GCF_006386435.1 Epinephelus moara | reverse complement strand
CAAACTAATATCCAGCAGGATTTAGACTGTGACAGACGGTAAATCTCCGCTAATGAATGCGCTTCAATACAAGCTTTGACACGGACTGAATGAATGAGGAAATGAAACAGCGTGTAAGAGGGAGGAGACAGAGAAAAACTCAGGGTTTATTGAAGAAAACCTGTCAGCGAGCAGGTTATGTTCACAGAGTCTGTTACCATGGTGACTGACTCCGAGTTTGATTTACCTCTCTTTCTGGAACAGAAAACCCAGAGTTTCCCTCATCTCAGGGTTAACATACTCAGAGTTTTCACTAAACCCGCTTTCACCCCCTCAGGTCGATGACACTGACAATATTTCAGTGGAACACGCCCGACGACCGTTTTGGTGTGAATTTGGACTGACTNAGAAAACCTGTCAGCGAGCAGGTTATGTTCACAGAGTCTGTTACCATGGTGACTGACTCCGAGTTTGATTTACCTCTCTTTCTGGAACAGAAAACCCAGAGTTTCCCTCATCTCAGGGTTAACATACTCAGAGTTTTCACTAAACCCGCTTTCACCCCCTCAGGTCGATGACACTGACAATATTTCAGTGGAACACGCCCGACGACCGTTTTGGTGTGAATTTGGACTGACTGTGGCGCTGACTGACATCAGAGTAAAATCAGGAAGTGTCAGTTATATCGTGTATTAAATAGTCACAAACAGTTTCCCTCTTGAACTCGTCATGTTTCCTGTAACAGACGTCAGGCATGTCGTCACCGTGTCTTCAGGTACGTTCAAATACGTTCAAGTACGTTCATAATCCTGACACTTCCTGTTGGTAACTGAATCAGTCTGAGGTCACAGCACATTAACGGGGCAAAGATAAAAACAGACACAACGTCAGTTTGTGATAAAATCATCATCCTCAGCTCCGAAGACAGGAAACAGGAAACAGGCACTGTTATTAATCAGCCTGTTAAAGTCTGATCCAATATTAAAGTTATGATACAACGAGAGCTCAGTTTTAATAAAAGTTACATTTATCTGACAGAGACAAACCCTCTCACCGCTCAGTGTCACTCATTCACTCATTCATTTAATAGTCCTCAGCAGCTCCTTCAGACTCTTCACACCACAGACTAACTTATCCTTCGTTAGCTTACAGCGCTAACATCCACAGTGTGACTGATGCTGACGTTAGCTCACAGCGCTAACATCCACAGACTGACTGATGCTGACGTTAGCTCACAGCGCTAACATCCACAGACTGACTGATGCTGATGTTAGCTTACAGCGCTAACATCCACAGACTGATGCTGACGTTAGCTCACAGCGCTAACATCCACAGACTGACTGATGCTGATGTTAGCTCACAGCGCTAACATCCACAGTGTGACTGATGCTGACGTTAGCTCACAGTGCTAACATCCACAGACTGACTGATGCTGACGTTAGCTCACAGCGCTAACATCCACAGACTGACTGATGCTGATGTTAGCTTACAGCGCTAACATCCACAGACTGATGCTGACGTTAGCTCACAGCGCTAACATCCACAGACTGACTGATGCTGATGTTAGCTCACAGCGCTAACATCCACAGTGTGACTGATGCTGACGTTAGCTCACAGCGCTAACATCCACAGACTGACTGATGCTGACGTTAGCTCACAGCGCTAACATCCACAGACTGACTGATGCTGACGTTAGCTCACAGCGCTAACATCCACAGAGTGACTGATGCTGACGTTAGCTCACAGCGCTAACATCCACAGACTGACTGATGCTGACGTTAGCTCACAGCGCTAACATCCACAGACTGACTGATGCTGACGTTAGCTTACAGCGCTAACATCCACAGACTGACTGATGCTGACGTTAGCTTACAGCGCTAACATTCACAGACTGATGCTGACGTTAGCTCACAGCGCTAACATCCACAGTGTGACTGATGCTGATGTTAGCTCACAGTGCTAACATCTACAGACTGACTGATGCTGATGTTAGCTCACAGCACTAACATCCACAGACTGACTGTAACACGTTAAATACATTAAATCTGTTTCATAACCTGTGTTTCACTGTCATGACGTCAGCTGTGACAGGTCCATGTCATTGGTTCGACATCCCATTAGTCCGACTGTCCGCGGTGCTGAACGGCTCGCGGCGGGCGTATGGTGCGCCGCGACCGGCGTGAGGCGGAGCAGGCTCACGGCTTATGTGTTTGCCACTTTCTTTTTCATTTTAACCCACACCATGATCTTTTCCTGACCCTAACCAAGTGGTTTTTGTGCCTAAACCTAACCTCCTGAATGTGGACCAATCAGAGTCCATGACACAGGTAAACAAACATCAGAGTCCATGACACAGGTAGACAAACATCAGTGATGTCAGAGGTAAACAAGCATCAGTGATGTCACAGGCTAACAAACAGTGGTGATGTCACAGGTAAACAAACATCAGTGATGTCAGAGGTAAACAAACAGTAGTGATGTCACAGGCTAACAAACAGTGGTGATGTCACAGGTAAACAAACAGTGGTGATGTCACAGGTAAACAAACATCAGTGATGTCACAGGCTAACAAACATCAGTGATGTCACAGGTAAACAAACATCAGTGATGTCACAGGTAAACAAACAGCAGGGAGGTATTCCATCAGCGTAGCTAAGAATGTCCAGACTAAGGTGTCATCTTGAAGTTTGACTAAATGCCACCTCCCAATCTAGCTCCAACCCGTTCCATCAAGTGAAATCAGCTGGCTCCAACTGACGCTAATTCAAGCCTCACCTGTTAAGCCTCAACTCATGCACGCGCCCAGGGAAAATAAAAAGCCCAAACTAGTCGAGTGCCGAACATGTTGCAGAGTGTCAAAAAGCAAAGGAAAGGAGCGAGCGGAGGCTTTTTCTG
>NC_065508.1:123756-124441 GCF_006386435.1 Epinephelus moara | reverse complement strand
CTTCTCTCGCCGTTGTCAGTTGACCTTAATTGGCTGTGAATTTGCTAGCCAATTGGAAACACAGCGGGGTGGGGATGGGGGGGCAATCACATATTCATGTACAATCTTTTTTTTAATGCCTCAGTTTCATTTTATTATAGTTTTGTTTTTATTAAATTGATTTTGGCTATACTGTTGTGTTTTTTTTTAATTATTTTATTTTTATTACATTTTAATTTGTTTTTTAATAGTTAATTTTTTTTATTAATTATGTTATATATTTTATGATCTACATATTATTTTATCATGACAGTTGTGAGTGTGTAAAGCTCTGGCAGAACTGTCTTTTAGGTGTCTGTTCTTGTCTATTGAGCATTTTTTGATCATAGATGGAGCTAATCCTCACCTTAATCCTGCTACAGACCAGGATTGCCCGGCAGCATAAGTTACCATGGTTACTAGGCTGGGATTCAGGTTAACCACCTTGATGGAACGGAGTTGTGGTTCAGGGTGGGGTTGCACCAGTTTGGCGTATCTCTCTACTAAATTCAGGATTTAGTAATTACTAAACCACTACTAAACCCTTAGGAATTACTAGCTAGTTTGCAACTAGTTGTTTACTAATTTCAGTTGCACCAGACTAGTTTACGCAATCCCGTATCTAGTAGATGCTGTAGTGTAAAAGTCAAAACCCTCACCCTCATCA
>NC_065508.1:122135-123256 GCF_006386435.1 Epinephelus moara | reverse complement strand
TCAGATTCAACCCTGAACTTAACCTGCTCCGGAGCAGGATAGCCGTTCAGAGTAAGTTACCATGGTGATCTACCCTGATAAGAACTGAACCGGCTTCGTGAGAAGGAAAACCCAGAGTTAACCCTGAAGTTACCTCGCTGAGACATTAATCCTGCTTCGTGATACAGGCCCCAGGACGACAACATGATGAAAACATGATGAAAACATCACAAAAGCAGGACGACAACATGACGAGAACATGATGACAACATGATGACAACATGACAACATGGCGACAACATGATGACAATATGATGACTACATGACCACAACATGACCACAACATGACAACAACATGACGAGAACATGATGACAACATGACAACATGGCGACAACATGATGACAACATGACCACAAAATGACGACAACATGATGACAATATGATGACAACATTACCACAACATGACTACACCATGATGACAACATGACCACAACATGATGACAGTATGATAACATGACAGCATGACGACAACATGATGACAACATGAAGACAACATGAAGACAACATGATGACAACATGAAGTAAACATGAAGACAACATGATGACAACATGAAGACAACATGACGACAATATGACAACAGCAGGACGACAACATGAAGACAACATGATGACAACATGACCACAACATGATGACAGTATGATAACATGACAACATGATGACAACATGATGACAACATGACCACAACATGATGACAACATGACAACAACATGACGACAACATGATGACAACATGACCACAACATGACCACAACATGATGACAATATGATGACTACATGACCACAACATGACGACAACATGACAACAACATGACGAGAACATGATGACAACATGACCACAACATGACGACAACATGACAACAACATGACCACAACATGATGACAGCATGATCACAACATGATGACAATATGATGACTACATGACCACAACATGACAACAACAACATCAATCAATCAATCAATCAATTTTATTTATAAAGCCCAATATCACAAATCACAATTTGCCTCACAGGGCTTTACAGCATACGACATCCCTCTGTCCTTATGACCCTCGCAGCGGATAAGGAAAAACTCCCCAAAAAAA
>NC_065508.1:114232-121461 GCF_006386435.1 Epinephelus moara | reverse complement strand
CAACATGATGACAACATGAAGTAAACATGATGACAACATGAAGACAACATGATGACAACATGATGACAACATGAAGACAACATGATGACAACATGAAGTAAACATGATGACAACATGAAGTAAACATGATGACAACATGATGACAACATGATGACAACATGAAGTAAACATGATGACAACATGAAGTAAACATGATGACAACATGATGACAACATGAAGTAAACATGATGACAACATGAAGTAAACATGATGACAACATGAAGTAAACATGATGACAACATGAAGACAGCATGATGACAACATGATGACAACATGATGACAACATGACAACAGCAGGACCACAACATGATGACAACATGATGACAACATGAACACAACATGATGACAACATGAAGTAAACATGATGACAACATGAAGACAACATGACAACATGAAGACAACATGATGACAACATGAAGTAAACATGATGACAACATGAAGACAACATGACAACATGATGACAACATAAAGACAACATGACGACAACATGACAACAGCCGGACGACAACATGAAGACAACATGATGACAACATGAAGACAACATGATGACAACATGATGACAACATGATGACAACATGACCACAACATGATGACAGTATGATAACATGACAACATGACGACAACATGATGACAACATGATGACAACATGACCACAACATGATGACAACATGATGACATGACCACAACATGATGACAGTATGATAACATGACAACATGACGATAACATGATGACAACATGATGACAACATGACGACAACATGTTGACAACATGATGACAACATGACCACAACATGACAGTATGATAACATGACAACATGAAGTAAAATGATGACAAAATGAAGACAACATGATGACAACATGAAGACAACATGATGACAACATGAAGTAAACATGATGAAAACATGAAGACAACATGACAAAATTAAGACAACATGATGACAACATGATGACAACATGAAGACAACATGACCACAACATGATGACAACATGACAACATGGCGACAACATCATGACAACATGACCACAACATGACGACAACATGACAACAACATGACAACAACATGATGACAACATGACCACAAAATGCCGACAACATGATGACAATATGATGACTACATGACCACAACATGATGACAACATGACAACAGCAAGACGACAACATGAAGTAAACATGATGACAACATGAAGACAATATGATGACTACATGACCACAACATGAAGACAATATGATGACAACATGACCCCAACATGATGACAATATGATGACAACATGACAACAACATGACGACAACATGACAACAACATGATGACAACATGAAGACAACATGATGACAACATGACCCCAACATGACGACAAGATGATGACAATATGATGACAACATGACCACAACATGACGACAACATGATAACAACATGACCACAACATGATGACAATATGATGACTACATGACCACAACATGATGACAACATGAAGTAAACATGATGACAACATGAAGACAACATGATGACAACATGATGACAACATGATGACAACATGACAACAGCAGGACCACAACATGATGACAACATGATGACAACATGACGACATGACCACAACATGACCACCACATGACCACAACATGACGATGTGCTGAGATGAGATTATTCATATTTCATGATTCATAACAGACTGAAGTTTATTTTCTCAGCTGTTTGATTAATCTGATCAATAATCAATATCTGCTGTTTTTTAATATTTTATCATGTCCTTGATTATTAATTAATTTAAATCTCTCCCTCCCTGACAGTATGCAATATTTTTAATCTGTGATGTCACAGATCGTCCAGGTGTGTCCAGGTGTGTCCAGGTGTTAGACTGGTTCAGAATCAGAATCAGCTTCATTCTCCCAGTACGTGTGCACACACAGGGAAGTTGACTGCCGTAGACCTGCTCTCAGTGTACCAGAAATGACTCAAGGTACTCAAATTTACAGATGTGAAAACAATGAATTTACTTTTTACACTGTAAAAATATAAAACATTAAATCACAGTTCTGATCAGTGAAACAGTTCATTTGATTTTTATTAAAACATTTTCTTAAAAAGTTGATCCAGTAAAATAAAAAGATCAAACGCACGGCGTGTTCAGAGTCTGTTTACATTTAATCGTTTTAATGTCCATCTGATTTTTAGAAAAACAAAATCATTTGTTTCATAGCTGTTTGTTCATTTGTTTGTTTGTTTGTTTGTTGGGATCCTTCGGCACAATGATGTCAGTGTTCACGTGATCAGACCTGTCGTCACTCTGGATCTCTCAATAAAGTTTTGATTTTAACATCTTTACAAATGACAGCAGCATGTCACATCAGGCTCCGCCCCTTTTTGGGTGAAATCAGCACTTCCTGTATCAAATTTAAATTCTGAAGTTTATAAAATAAAAAAAAATGCATGGAAATAAAAAACAACAACAAGATGAATGATGACATCACTGCAGGTCAACCATCGCTGTCGTCATGGAGACAGAAATAAACTTGATTTTGATTAATTTTCACGTTACTGTTATTTTGTGTTTGTGTTTTATGCTTTGTCAATAATGTTTTACTGAAAACTTTCATGCCAATAAAGCTTTTGAATTTGAATTTAAAGAAACATGTTAATGATTTGGTTTGTGTCCATCACAGCGACCCAACGTGTCACTTCCTGAACAGGACATCAGTTTGGGTCAACTGTGCTTCAACAGCTGCACGCTAATTAACTCGTTACTGACTGGGTCGTTTTTAAGAGAAAATACATAAAATGTCGTTGACGTTCATTCGGAGCGAGTCAAATAAACGACTCGTGCAGCGCTCTGACCACAACACGCCTCCTCACACACGCTTCATATGACATCCTGCGATTTATTGCCCCACGAATGACATCACATCCTCGTCATAAAGTTTCTGTGGTTAAAGAAAAAACAAACATGGCGACAACGTTCCTTAAATTAAGTCAGAGTTCAGAGACTGATGAACTGAACACTTCCTGTGGAAACAGAAGTTTATTTTGAAAAGACATGATGATGTCCGCAGCAGATGCAAGAGGAAACTCAACGCGTCACATTAAGACGTGAAAGTCGACGGACAAAGCAACGAGTTATGATGAGAGCACGTGTGCTGACTTCCTGGTCAAAGTTGGTCTTCCTGTCCATCCTCCTCAGACTTTCTCGCTCTTTGTGCTTTTTTGCCGACGGCATCACAAACTGCCGACACCTGTTCTGAATCAGTCTGTGTCCGACTGTTCCAGATTCTGATGTGTGATTAAGGCTTTGTCTCAGACGTCCGTCGCTCTTTGGGGATGAGACAAAATCCTAAACTGTATTTTTATTTTTTTGTCAGCAGCTTTTTTACAGTGTTGTTTTTACCTAAAGGGGGCATGGCCTTTGTGACGACGCTGTCATGACAACATGAGACACTGAGACACATTTTGATTGGACGAAATGATCAGGACAGCTGGTAGATGTTCTTCATCATCGGCTCCTCCTCATTGTCGTCATCATCATCATCATCATCCTCATGGCACTCTGAGAGGATAAAAAGGAGGCGGAGTCAGAGCAGATTTTTACAGGGGAGCTTCTTTTAGTAACAGGTGGCGGTTTAGTGACCTCTGTGAGCTCGCTCTTCTCCTCCTCCACCTCCTCCTCCTCCTCTCTTCACGGCATCTCCTCCTCTGACCTCCTCTTCCTCCTCCTCTCTGAACTCACAGATGTTCCTGTACGCCGACTGTGAAGAAGAAGACGACACAGTGTTCAGATGCGACCTGAAGCCTGCCAGACACATCTGAGGGCACAGCTCAGACAGGAAGTTGTCTCACCTGCTCGCTGTGATGTGGCGACATGTCACTGGTGGAGGGGAGGAGCCTGTTGATGAGCTCAGCGATCGTTTTAAAGGTTGGTCTGTGTGTGGGCTCCAGACTCCAGCAGAGCTTCATCAGCTGATACCTGAGAGGACGACAGGTGAGGACGACAGGTGAATCCGTCACAATCATAACAACTTTATTTAAACTAACGTCTGTCTGTCCGTCTGCTCACATGTCTGCTGGAGCAAAGTCAGGCTGATCCATGTGGCGTCCATCTTGGATCATCTTGTAGAAGTTGGTATCCACGGCAACATTAGGGTATGGACTCTTACCTGAACAGGAGGATACAAACACACTGTCAGCCAATCACAGAGCTTCAGACTCTGTCGCCAGGCAGACATGTCATATGTCTGAGTGGAGGCGTCTCCATGGCAACAGCTGCTGAGGCTCATGGGTACCGAGCCACTGAAGAACTTAATGTCACGATCAATAACTAATATTAATCAGAGCTGTGATGTGATTGGACAAGGTGTTGCCATGGTTACCCAGAGAAAAGGTCTCCCACAGTAGGACTCCGTAGGACCAGACGTCGCTCTGGACGGTGTAGACGCACTGAAAGATGCTCTCTGGCGCCATCCACTTCACCGGGAGACGAGCCTGTCAAAATAAAACACAGGAAGACGTCACAATAAAAGTCGGGGACGTGGTTCCACCTGATTCACCTGGACGCTGAGGACGGACACGCACGTTTCCCTGGACGATGTAACTGTCGTCGTTACGGATGTCTCGCGCCAAACCGAAGTCACAGATCTTTGCTACACGACGATCAGTCAGCAGGACATTCCTCGCCGCCACGTCTCTGTGGATACACTGAGAGACAGACAGGTGGAGAGACAGGTGGAGAGACAGACGGGTGGACAGACAGGTGGAGAGACAGAAAGGTGGACAGACGGGTGGAGAAACAGAAAGGTGGACAGACAGGTGGAGAGACAGACGGGTGGACAGACAGGTGGAGAGACAGAAAGGTGGACAGACAGGTGGAGAGACAGGTGGAGAGACAGACAGGTGGACAGACAGACAGGTGTTTAATAATGTTTTGATGTTTCTGGACTAATTTTAGTTTTAATGATGATAATGAGGACTCGTCTGTCCTCACTCGTTAGACTCAGGTTGAGGTCGAGTGGAGAGTGTGTGTGTGTGTGTGTGTGTGTGTTCTTACATTCCTGGTGGACAGGAAGTCCAGACCCTGAGCGACCTGGTAGGAAAACCTCATGAGGTCTTCAACAGAGATACTGTCTGTCTGCATACCTGAGGGACAGACAGACAGTGAGACAGACAGACAGGTGTGACCTCAGACACAAAATTACAGGTGTGTTCAGGTTGTTACCTGAGTGTTTTTGTCCTGGACTCAGAGCCGGCTGCATCTCCTGATAATCTGAACAACACGAGATCCCACTGTCACTGAGACACACACACACACACACACACACACACACACACAATGTGAGCAGGTTTATTTGTGTCGTTTGCGTCGCAGTTTGGACACGTGTGAGCTCGTGTATAACCTGACCTCCTGAGCCTGGCGTGCAGGGCAGCCATGTTCTTATAGAACACCTCCCCCTCTGATTCGTCCACGCTCACAATGGACGTCATGAAGTCCTGAGCGTGAGCCCGCAGGAAGTTGAGCAGGTCGCCGTGGCTACAGTACTCTGTGATCATCAACATGGGGCCTGATGGAAGGAAGACAGAGGTCAAAGGTCAGAGAGACAACATTAACACGTTCATTCCATCCAAACATTTTGTTTAACTTCCTGTGAGAGTGAAACTGCGACGCACGCCGTGTGGCGACTGACACGCAGTAATCTGTGGCGACACACTGAGACCAGATGGAGGCTGTTTGTAACATTATTTAATGACTGAATTAATTCATGTGTTCATCAAAACGTTGTGACTTCCTGTCGCCGGCTCTGATTGGTTCAGATTGAAGATCTTTATAATAAACTCTGTCTCGCCGCTCGCCGTGGATCTGATCACACAGGAGGAAGTGGGGACGCTGTTAGGAACTACTTTCTGCCGCAGATGAATCCACAGCAGAGTCTGTGGTTAAACATCGAACCATCATCACCTCCTCGCGTGCAGGCTCCCAGCAGATTGACGATGTTGTCATGGTAACCAAGGTAGCCGAGGATCTTGAGCTCTGACATCAGAGCTTCACGTTCCACCAAGTGAGCGCTCGCTGTTCAGGAAGACAGGAAGTATGAGTCACAGCCATGATGATGCTGATGATGATGAAGGTGAAGATCTGGGGACTCACGTTTGAGCATCTTGACGGCGACTCGGGTGGCGTCCTTCGTTCCCAGACCGTACGCTGTCGCCTCAACGACCTTCCCGAACGCCCCCGATCCCAAAACAGCGCCTGAGAGACAGAGAGGAGGTCAACTAACTCATAGGACAGAGAGGACAGAGAGGACAGAGGACAGAGGACCAAGACGGAGAGGACAGAGGACGGAGGACAGAGGACAGAGAGGACAGGAGGATAGAGGACAGGCGGACAGAAGACAGAGAGGACAGAGGACCAAGACGGAAAGGAGGATAGAGAGGAAAGGAGGACAGAGGGACAGAGGATGGAGGACAGGAGGACAGAGAGGACAGGAGAACAGGAGGATAGAGAGGAAAGGAGGACAGAGAGGACAGGAGGACAGAGGATGGAGGACAGAGAAGACAGGAGGACAGAGAGGACAGGAGGACAGAGGATGGAGGACAGAGAGGACAGGAGGACAGAGGATGGAGGACAGGAGGACAGGAGGACAGAGGATGGAGGACAGCGAGGACAGGAGGACAGAGGATGGAGGACAGGAGGACAAAGGGACAGACAGCTGAGACATGTCTTCACATGAGACCTGACAGCAGAGGATGATGGGAGATCAGTGACTGTATCAATAATGAACACAGATAACAGGAGTGTTGAGACGTGCAGTGCTGTGATTGGATGGTGTGTCGCACCGAGGCGGAGCTTGTCTCGAGGAAACTCCCACTTGTGGTTGTACGGCAGCTGGGTGGGGTCAACAAAGGTGTAGCTGTTTCCATCAGTGCTCTCGATGATCTTCCAACGAGTCTCGTATTTGGGTTTCTGAGACAAGAAGAAGAAGAATGAGTGAACGAGTGAATGAGGGAATGAGTGAATGAGAGAATGAGTGAATGAGAGAATGAGAGAATGAGGGAATGAGTGAATGAGAGAATGAGTGAATGAGAGAATGAGAGAATGAGTGAATGAGAGAATGAGTGAATGAGTGAATGAGAGAATGAGTGAATGAGGGAATGAGGGAATGAGTGAATGAGAGAATGAGTGAATGAGGGAATGAGGGAATGAGTGGAAA
>NC_065508.1:113859-114209 GCF_006386435.1 Epinephelus moara | reverse complement strand
GAATGAGGGAATGAGTGAATGAGAGAATGAGTGAATGAGGGAATGAGGGAATGAGTGAATGAGAGAATGAGTGAATGAGGGAATGAGTCAGCGTTCAGGAAAATAAATTCAACAGGTCAGAGACAAGAGGAAAGTTTATTTGTCTCTAAGAGACAAACTGTGTCCCATCATCTGTCCGTCTTTACATATTGTCTCTCAGGCTGAGCGATGATGAACATTATCATCTCTGAGCTTACTGAGGACACTGAGACACACTGAGGACACTGAGACACACTGAGGACACTGAGACACACCGAGAACACAGAGGTACACTGAGGACACTGAGACACACTGAGGACACTGAGACACAC
>NC_065508.1:109067-111005 GCF_006386435.1 Epinephelus moara | reverse complement strand
ACACTGAGACACACTGAGAACACTGAGGACACAGAGACACACTGAGGACACTGAGACACACTGAGGACACAGAGACACACTGAGGACAATGAGACACACTGAGGACACAGAGACACACTGAGGACACAGAGACACACTGAGACACACTGAGACACACTGAGAACACTGAGGACACAGGGACACACTGAGACACACTGAGACACACTGAGGACACTGAGACACACTGAGACACAGAGACACACTGAGGACAATGAGACACACTGAGGACACAGAGACACACTGAGACACACTGAGAACACTGAGGACACAGAGACACACTGAGGACACAGAGACACACTGAGACACACTGAGGACACAGAGACACACTGAGGACACTGAGGCACACTGAGAACACTGAGGACACAGAGACACACTGAGAACACTGAGGACACAGAGACACACTGAGGACACAGAGACACATTGAGGACACTGAGACACACTGAGGACACAGAGACACACTGAGGACACTGAGACACACTGAGGACACAGAGACACACTGAGGACACTGAGACAGACTGAGGACACAGAGACACATTGAGACACACTGAGACACACTGAGGACACTGAGACACATTGAGGACACTGAGACACACTGAGGACACAGAGACACACTGAGACATACTGAGGACACTGAGACACACTGAGGACACAGAGACACACTGAGAACACTGAGACATACTGAGTACACAGAGACACACTGAGGACACTGAGACACAATGAGGACACAGAGACACACTGAGACACACTGAGGACACAGAGACACACTGAGACACACTGAGGACACAGAGACACACTGAGACATACTGAGGACACTGAGACCAACGTGATCTCACAGAAATAAGTAAAACGACCATGACCTCTTAACACCGCATTCCGTGGTGGCAGCACGTAATGGGATGAAATTGCGTGCCGGTACCACTGCAGGTCCTCTGCAGGAGGCTCCTCTGCAGGAGGCTCCTCTGCAGGAGGCTCCTCTGCAGGCAGTCTGTGACACAGGTAACAGTGAGACAAACGTACCTGTGTCCACTTGTAAAAGAGGACTGACGACAGCAGGAAGAGGAAGACGGCGGCGCTCAGAGCTCCGATCAGAGGCAACGTGAAGATGCGTTCAGGTTCTCCTGCAGGAAACACAAACATAAACATCAACAACAACAACAACATCGAGGCGACACCTTCAGTCATGACAGGTTTTATAGTCAGTCAGGTCTTCAGACACCTACGGAGGTAAAAGACATCACGGGAGTCTCCCATCTGATTGTAGGCCACACATTCCACAGTGACATCATCACCAGGTGACACAGGGACACTCAGGCGTGTCCTAACTTCCTCCTCTTCCTCCTGTGAGGTCACATCAGCTGAAGAAACCTGATTGGTGGAGTCCTCTCCACACCTGCAGAGAAGGTGGAGGACGAGATGTTTGTTAGTTTTTTATTCAGTTTCTTTGTCTTTGATTCTGTTCAAAATGTTGAATCATTTTTATTTTCCTCTGTTGTCAAATTATTTTCCTCTGTTGTTAAAATTATTTTCCTCTGTTGTTAAAATTATTTCCCTCTGTTGTGAAAATTATTTCGTCTGTTGTGAAAATTATTTCCTCTGTTGTCAAATTATTTCGTCTGTTGTGAAAATTATTTCCTCTGTTGTGAAAATTATTTCCCTCTGTTGTGAAAATTATTTCCTCTGTTGTCAAATTAAAACCTCTTCTGTGACAGAAAGACAAAACAGGAGAATTAAATGCGGACTGTTAAATATCAGGTCTCTATCGTCTAAAGCAGTGTTAGTAAACGAATTAATATCAGATAATCATATTGATTTACTCAGTCTCACTGAAACCTGGCTGTGTCAAGATGAATATGTCAGTCTCAATGAATCCACTCCTCCCAGTCATAATAATACCCACAT
>NC_065508.1:95224-108417 GCF_006386435.1 Epinephelus moara | reverse complement strand
TAAATGGTAAACAACAAACATGGCACCACACCGGTAAGGTAAGACAACATGTTTACATGTCGTTTTCTATATGTTCTCTGACATTTATCCTAACGATATGAGGCGGTCTTTGTGGAGAAAAAGCTTGTTTAGTGGACTAACTTTGCACTTGAAAGGATGCCTGTTCACTTATGTTTTAACAGGTCTGACGCTACGGCTGTATCTAGGCTAACGGCTAACATGCTAACTATTATTTCTATGTCACTAGTCACTTGAAACAAATTTAGAACGATAGGAGACAGGTTGAAATAAACCGAAATTTCCCTTTAAAATTATTTCCTCAGTTGTCAAAATTATTTCCTGTTGTGAAAACCCAGAGTTTCCCTCATGTCAGGGTCAACATACTCAGAGTTTCCACTGAACCCACTCTCTGGAAGACCCCCAGGACAGGATCATTCTGATCCAGGATCAGATTTTAGGGACCCCCAATCCAGATTACCAGTACTTTACCTGGGCTGCAGGGGGCGCCAACATTCACACAACATAAAGGATCTTTCATTAATTATATGATGTTGTGTTTGTTTCCCTCTGATTTGTTTTTGATTTTTTAGTTTGTACGTCTGAAACACTGATTAACACGAGTCAGTGCAGACCTATGAACAGGTGCCTTTACGTTTCCTGTCTCACCTGAAACAGGTGAAATAAACAGGGTGAGGAACACAACAGCTGGACAGAAAGGTTGCTGCTGTTCTTATCAGAGCAGGTCTGAACATTTCTCTTTGTGTTTGTGTCGAGCTGTGAAACAATGACCAGCAGGTGGTAGCAAACATCAAGAACACCTGGAAATGATTCACTTTGATCTGCTGTCTAATCACAGTAATCCTATCAAAGTAATCTATCAAAGTAATCCTGTCACAGTAATCTATCAAAGTAATCCTATCAAAGTAATCCTGTCACAGTAATCTATCAAAGTAATCCTATCAAAGTAATCTATCAAAGTAATCCTGTCACAGTAATCTATCAAAGTAATCCTATCAAAGTAATCTATCAAAGTAATGCTATCACAGTAATCATATCACAGCAATCTATCAAAGTAATCTATCAAAGTAATCCTATCACAGTAATCTATCAAAGTAATCTATCAAAGTAATCCTATCACAGTAATCCTATCACAGTAATCATATCACAGTAATCATATCACAGTAATCCTGTCACAGTAATTCTATCACAGTAATCCTGATCCTATTCAAATGTGGCGCCACAGAGACCTGTGAGAACGTTTCCATTTTTGTTGTTTGATTCTGATAATTTATGATGTCATCATCCTTTTTTTTTTTACCTTAGTGTAGCGAAGGGGTGAACAGGCAGCCTGATGTCTCCTGTACTTAAAGTAACTGTGAAACAATCAGGTGCTAAATATAAATAAATGTTTATATATTTGACCTGTTTAACAGTTTTTTATTTTGTTCCTATATCCTGTATCCTACACCCTATTGTCCTATATCCTGTATCCTATACCCTATGTCCCATATCCTGTATCCTACACCCTATGTCCTATATCCTGTATCCTACACCCTATGTCCTTTATCCTGTATCCTACACCCTATGTCCTTTATCCTGTATCCTACACCCTATGTCTTATATCCTGTATCCTACACCCTGTGTCCTATATCCTGTATCCTACACCCTATGTCCCATATCCTGTATCCTACACCCTATGTCCTATATCCTGTATCCTACACCCTATGTCCCATATCCTGTATCCTACACCCTATGTCCCATATCCTGTATCCTACACCTTATGTGTTATAGCCTGTATCCTACACCCTATGTCCTATATCCTGTATCCTACACCCTATGTCCCATATCCTGTATCCTACACCCTATTTCCTATATCCTGTATCCTACACCCTATGTCCTTTATCCTGTATCCTACACCCTATGTGTTATAGCCTGTATCCTACACCCTATGTGTTATAGCCTGTATCCTACACCCTATGTCCTATAGCCTGTATCCTACACCCTATGTGTTATAGCCTGTATCCTACACCCTATGTCCTATATCCTGTATCCTACACCTTATGTGTTATAGCCTGTATCCTACACCCTATGTCCTATAGCTTTTATCCTACACCCTATGTCCTTTATCCTGTATCCTACACCCTATGTCCTATATCCTGTATCCTACACCCTATTTGTTATAGCCTGTATCCTACACCTTATGTGTTATAGCCTGTATCCTACACCCTATGTCCTATAGCCTGTATCCTACACCCTATGTCCTTTATCCTGTATCCTACACCCTATGTCCCATATCCTGTATCGTACACCCTATGTCCCATATCCTGTATCCTACACCCTATGTCCTTTATCCTGTATCCTACACTCTGTGTCCTATATCCTGTATCGTACACCCTATGTCCCATATCCTGTATCCTACACCCTATGTCCTATAGCCTGTATCCTACACCCTATGTCCCATATCCTGTATCCTACACCCTATTTCCTATAGCCTGTATCCTACACCCTATGTGCCATATCCTGTATCCGACACCCTATGTCCTATGTCCTGTATCCTACACCCTATGTCCCATATCCTGTATCCTACACCCTATGTCCTATAGCCTGTATCCTACACCCTATGTCCTATATCCTGTATCCGACACCCTATGTCCTATGTCCTGTATCCTACACCCTATGTCCCATATCCTGTATCCTACACCCTATGTCCTATAGCCTGTATCCTACACCCTATGTCCTATATCCTGTATCCTACACCCTATATCCTATATCCTGTATCCGACACCCTATGTCCCATATCCTGTATCCTACACCCTGTGTCCTATATCCTGTATCCTACACTCTATGTCATATAGCCTATGTCCTGTATCCTACACTCAACGCTCCGTCAGGTCGCCCTCAGGACAAAGTTTAACTGTTGTTCTGTTCCATTTGAATCAGGCTGTTGTTAGTAATGACCTCTGCTGCCTGCAGGGGGCACTGGCAGCACATGCTCAATCTGGATAGTACGTACGTGTCGTGGACACCGGCGCAGGTATACCAGAGGATTATGGGTGGTGGAAATCCAGAGCTGCTGCAGGTCAACATGTCCTTCTCCTGACTGATGACGACACTCGGAGAACCTGAGGGAGCAGTTTTTATTTTGTGTCTCTGTTGAGCTCCAAGATTAAAAATAAAATATAAACACTGACATCTTTAAATCTGATTTACTCTGCATCAACATGAGGAAGAGGAGGAGGAAGAGGAGAAGAGGAACAGGAGGAGAGGAAAAGGTTGAGGAAGACGAAGAAAAGTTTCTTACGGTAAATTCGGAGGTTGATGTTCTGCGAGCCGTTAAAGAACAAGTTAACAAAGTGGAACGAGTATTGACCCCGATCTTCCTGTCGAACCCGCCGCAGCAGCAAGCTAGCCTCCGACCTGCAACACAACAATACCACCTTAAAACAACAATACCATCTTAAAACAACAATACCTCCTTAAACCGTCCATAGCACCGTAACAAACTGCAACATGAGATTTTACACCTTAACAAACCTTAAGGTGGAATGTTTAGTGTCCCAGGTCTGACCTGTAGTAGAAATCTGAAAGCGTTAGCCTATGGCTGTTAGCATGCTAACCTGTAGCCGTTCGTAACGTAGCTCTCCAGGTACGCTGTGCTGTTGTTGATGAAGTGTGTTGAGGTCGTCCAGCGCCAGTTCCCAATTGGAGGATATGCCTCTATCACAAAGGTCAGCATCACATCCAGACCTTCGTACGCCTCCACTGTGCTACTGCCGCTAATGTTAGCGCTGCTATCCCCATTCACATCCATTCTAATGTTAACATTAGCAGTTAGCTCCCCGTTCACCTCCAATGAATCACTACTAACGTTAGCTGCTAGCTCTTCTTTCACCTCCATCAGCATGCTGCTAACGTTAGCCACCAGTTCCTCGTTGACCTCCATGGTCTTAGCGTTAGCATTAGCCTGCAGGTAGATCCTCAGGTAGGGTCGATCTGGTGAGGAAGAAGAGGAATAGGAGAGACATTCAGTTTGTTCATCTTCATCCTGAGAGATGCACCTGGAGCTGTCTCAGCCTCCGCATCAGATCTGTGTGCTCCCAAAATGTTTCTTATTCCAACAGGGGATCACCTGGTTCTGATCACCTGGTTCTGATCACCTGGGCCCAGTATTTCAAAGTGATCTGATAGGATTATCCTGGCCGGATTGGATTAAATCCTGATCTGATCTGAAAACTGGGTATTTCAACACAGATCCTGAGGATCAGGATTCAGATCTGGTAATCCAATCCTCCCTTTAATCCAGATAAAGGCTGCATTTGGATATTTCAAAAGTTAAGTCAGAGATCTGGATCAATTTGATACCAAATTTCAGGATTATTTGGATACCACCTCTGAGGTGGATTTGACAAAGCCTCAGCTCCACTTCTCCTAGATATTGATGTTCATTACACTTAATCTAAATTAGTGTTTTAGTTGTAAGTAATTTCAAGCATAGACAAATATTGTTTGGCCATACTTCCTGAAACCTCTGTAAATAAGAGTAACAAATACAGACCTATTTCTCAACGTCTAGTTTCACCTAACATTGTAACTTGTTTGTACCAAAACATCCAACATATGTTTGTGGTCAGACAAAGGCAAGGAAATGCAATGCAAATTTATTTGTATAGCACATTCTTTTCTTTACAGAGAGTGACAGAAACAACACAGGGATTAACATAACATCTGAGGTGAGCTTCTTTTCCAGAGGTTTTATCTTCAATTCTGTCTCTCTCTGCTGAAGCAGCATCAGCTTGAGCTGCTCGTCAGCCAATTCAATTTGTCTCTTCTCTCTCCCAGTCTCCATTCTCTGTCAGGAATCCACAATAGTCACAGAAATTGTTTAAGTTCAGAAAAGCACATCACCATCATTACTGTAGCATACCCAAACTCGATCCTCTGACATTTCTGAATGAACCGCATAATTCATACTAGTCCTGTGTATTTTTCCTATACTGCAGCAGTCTGCTCTGCACACATGTAAAAAAAAATTAAATAAATCCGCTGTGTTGGCAATAACATAACGTTAAACTCTGAACAGGTTGGTTTAAAGAGTTCATGTATGACATATGGCCTTTTAAATTAAACCATAGACCGTAAAATACATCAACAAAGCCAGCTACCTTACTAGCCTGCTAGCTACTTAACATGCAAGTCAATGGAGCCGCGTTAGCTACCGTTAGCATGACCTCAGCTCAATTAGAGATCGGTACGCCCACATTTGAATTAGGTGACAATTCAAATAGCGGGCTCACATGAGATGGTGGGTGGCCTTCGTATGGTCTCAAAAACGCTACACATTAGATAACGGTAAACCTACATTTTGATGTGAAAGCTGTGTTACCAACTGCTCCTTTAGTGAAATAGTCCGCCAAGTTTCAGATCCGGGGGCGGAGTCGTAAGATTTGGAAATCCGTATCCAGTCAGATTGGGATCAAGGTGATCCACCCTGGCAATGTTTTGAAATACCCAGATAAAGTCAACAGGATCACCTTGATCCCTGACTGAGAACAGGAAGATTTCACTATCCGGATTATTCTGATCCAGATTACATTTTGAAATACTGGGCCCTGGTTCTAATCACCTGGTTCTCATTAGTTCCCTCTGGTTCCCACAGATCAGAGGTTTGTTGGTATCTTTTTTTTTAACGAGTCATGATCTCGTTCTTTTATCTGGATTTGATTCGTTGATCTTACCCACAACTCTCAGCTGCGTGGTTGCCGTGGCGACTCCAGCCTCGTTGTGAGCAGTACAGGTGTAGGTGCCGCTGTCCGTCAGAGTGACATCAGAGACCATCAGAGTGCTGTTCTTGTACAGACAGTTGCCATGGCGACAGCTGACGAAGACGTGTGGGGGCGTCTGGAAGAAAGAAACAAACAGTGAAGATCAGAACAGGAAGTCCATCAGGACAGAAGACAGTCAGGTGACCTCTGACCTTCCTGTTCGGGTGAGTCCAGGTGAGGTTGTAGAAGTTGTTTGGGTTCCTGGCCAGACAGGTGACCTCGAACGTCTCTCCCTCCAGACGGACAAACTCATCCTGACTGATGAACAGGGACGGAGGATAACGCAGTCGCAGCCCTGCAGACAGACAGATGGACGGGTCACTCAGTCAGACAGACAGACAGACAGACAGACAGACAGATGGGTCTTACTGCGGGACACCAGCAGGTTGACAGGTTTGGATCTGAACTCTCGTCCCTCCTTCCAGCCTGAACAAACATAGCGTCCTTTGAAGGACATCTGCAGGTCTCGGATCAGGGCTCCTCTCTGGGGGTCAAAGGTCACGTTCATGCCCTGAGGCAGGCCCCGCCCCTTGCCCATGGCGCTGTCATGTGATTGGAGGGTGAGGTTTGTCACCGACGGGTCGGTCAGCAGACACCTGAACAGAAAGTCCTGGCCCTCCTTGACATCAGGGAGACGATAAGGTGTGACGAAGATGCTGTCGGGGTCAGCTGGGTCTGACAGAGGTGCATCATGGGAAATAAAGGCCAGTTTTAAGTGTTAGAAACATCGGCAGGTGACAGCAGGTCAGAACCAGTCTATGAGGTCTCTGGAGGTCGGATCTGACTCCGCCTTCTTAAGTACGGCACATATGACGAGGACAACTCAACTCAGGGGGAGGAGTAACTCTGAGAGGGGGCGTGGCCTCAGTGAGTCTTACCTTTGACATACAGGTGTATCCAGGTGTTGAGGTGTTCCAGGCTCTGGTTGATGTACCCACAGCGATACGTTCCAGTGTGTCTGGGGTTCGATCTCCTGATCTCCACCGGGTTCTGCAGTCCGTCCCGGTACAACAGATTGAACGCAGTGAAGGTCCAACCAACTGAAATGTTACCATGACAACTGAGGATGAAGGTGGAGCCAGCGGTCAGAACCACCTCGGTTTGGTTTGGCAGAAAGTCGGAGTTGAGACGGATTGACGGAGGACCAGGAGGATCTGAAACAAACACATCGTCAGGTCAACAACAACTCTGTAACACACTGACAGTGATGACGGCACATGGCCACGCCCATATGTGCTGATGGGTGGGATTATAACACCTGACCCCGCCCACCCACCAACAGACTGCAGGGGCTTCTTACGGAGTCAGCTAAAGTTTCTCTGATCTTATAGTCGTCTCTGAGGTTCTGGCGGATCTTTGTCTCGTTCAGACTCTTCTCTGTCACACACCTGACACCTGTGGGGTGTGTCCAGGTGAGCTAATTTACATACTCAGCCTTGATTGACAGTTATTGTGTGCCATGATACTGGTCATTTCCTATGTCGTGTCTCCACACACGGTTTTAAAGTCGGGGACCTTTGTTGAAGTTTTATTTGCTGTACACACAATGACACACAGTAACACACAGTAACACACATTGACACACAGTAACACACAGTGACACACAGTAACACACAGTAACACACAATGACACACAGTAACACACAGTAACACACAATAACACACAGTAACACACAATAACACAGTGACAATCAATAACACACAGTGACACACAATAACATACAGTAACACACAATAACACACAGTAACACACAATAACACACAATAACACACAGTAACACACAGTGACACACAATAACACACAGTAACACGCAGTGACACACAGTGACAATCAATAACACACAGTAACACACAATAACACACAGTAACACACAGTAACACACAGTGACAATCAATAACACACAGTAACACACAGTGACATACAATAACACACAGTAACACACAGTGACAAACAATAACACACAGTAACACACAGTAACACACAATAACACACAGTGACACACAATAACACACAATAACACACAGTAACACACAGTGACATACAATAACACACAGTAACACACAGTAACACACAGTGACACACAATAACACACAGTAACACACAGTGACATACAATAACACAGTAACACACAGTGACATACAATAACACACAGTAACAAACAGTAACACACAGTGACATACAATAACACAGAGAAGTGACGACTGTTTGGATGAAACAAAATAACTTTATTTAAAATCAGAGAAGAAGAGTCGACACAGCAGAATTTACAACAAGAGAAGAAGAGCATTTTTCTGTGAATGAAATCAGAAACATCGTGAGCTGTTGATTGGCTCAGCCAATGAGTTGCTGTGATGTCATCAACAGGTGAGAAAGACAACATGTGTTCACCTTTATTGATCATTTATCAACATGTTTCTAATAAATTTCCTGATTTTTAATGAAAAACAATATCTTAATGCTGAAGCTTGATGATTAGCATCATCATTGATTAACATCAGTCTCAGTGATTAGCTGGTTACTGATTATTGATTAGCTGGTTACAGATTATTGATTAGCTGGTTACTGATTATTGATTAGCTGGGTAGTGATTATTGATTAGCTGGTTACTGGTTATTGATTAGCTGGTTACTGATTATTGATTAGCTGGGTACTGATTATTGATTAGCTGGGTACTGGTTATTGATCAGCTGGTTACTGGTTATTGATCAGATGGTTACAGATTATTGATCAGCTGGTTACTGATTAGCTGGTTACTGATTATTGATTAGCTGGTTACTGATTATTGATCAGCAGATACAATAAAGTTAAGATAAACGTCCAGTTGAATAACTCGATCTCATTGGCTCAGAACATTTTCCACTGTCGGTACAATCAGAGGATCTCATTGGCTGGGGGCGGTGAGCGGTGGCGCAGCAGGTTTTTTGGCGAGTTCCTGCAGCTGGGTGGCGATACGTGACGTCTGCAGCAGTAACGCCTGATGGTTCTCAACCAGCAGACTCTGGTGACGAGCCATGTTCTGCAGGTCCTGGATCTGCTGGGAGCCCTAGAGACACCACGTCAGAACACTGGTTAGACCGGTTTCAACCAGATCAGACGAGGTGACATCATCATCAACATGTGATCAGATTCAGGTCGTCAACTGACAGACTGTCGTTTAGATTACACCAGATTAAACCAGAATAAACCAGATTAGACCGGTTCGGTTTAATCTGGTCTGAAAATCCACACTGTCAGTGAGACCAAGTCTGTCATCTTACTTCAGCCTGAGCTCTGAGCACATCGAGCAGTTTGACCACCTCGAACCAAACTACACTAAACTGAGCTAATCTCAACTAAACCTGAGCTAAACCTCAGCTAATCTCAACTATACTAAACCTGAGATAATCTCAACTGAACCTGAGATAATCTTAACAAGACTAAACCTGAGATAATCTCAACGAGACTAAACTTTAGATAATCTCAGCTAAACTAAACCTGAGATAATCTCAACTACATTAAACCTGAGATAATCTCAATGAGACTAAACCTGAGATAATCTCAGCTAAACTAAACCTGAGATAATCTCAACTATACTAAACTGAGATAATCTCAACTGAACCTGAGATAATCTCAACGAGACTAAACCTGAGATAATCTCAATGAGACTAAACCTGAGATAATCTCAACGAGACTAAACTTTAGATAATCTCAGCTAAACTAAACCTGAGATAATCTCAACTACATTAAACCTGAGATAATCTCAACTATACTAAACTGAGATAATCTCCACTGAACCTGAGATAATCTCAACGAGACTAAACCTGAGATAATCTCAATGAGACTAAATCTGAGATAATCTCAACGAGACTAAACTTTAGATAATCTCAGCTAAACTAAACCTGAGATAATCTCAGTTAAACTAAACCTGAGATAATCTCAACTACATTAAACCTGAGATAATCTCAACTGAACCTGAGATAATCTCAGCTAAACTAAACCTGAGATAATCTCAAATGAATTTAACTAAACCTGAGAAAAACTACACTAAACTGAAATGTAACCCAAGATAATCTCAACTAAATTCAACTAAACCTGAGATAAATTCTGTCTCAACTAAGATTAAACCAGATTAAACCCACCTGAGTTCCCAGAGTTCCTAGCAGTTGGGCCACCTGCACCTGACCTCCGGCGACCTCCTTCTGGATCAGGACCAGCTGTTTCAGCAGATCCAGGACCTCCGTCCTCCACCGCGCCTCCATCTGATCCTCGATCAGCTCCGCCAGCCTGGGGGCGGGGTCGCCGTCCGGTTGGGTGGGTGACTGGGCTGCGCCCATCGTCATGGCAGCAGGCAGGTTGTCATGGTGATCCCCTGCAGTGAAGACGCCTGAAGTCAAAACTTCAGTTTTTACACGACACGAACAGAATTCAGGTTCCTGTGATTTTCACAATAAAAGTCCTGTTAAATTAAAACCCAAAGTAATAGGCCACCTACAGAGGCTTTTAATGTGAAATATGTTGTGATGTCTGACAGGGACAGAGCGGCGCCGCGAGCTCATTAATATGTCAAAAGAATTATTACAGAGCGTGACGGAAATATTAAACAGTCTGACAGGATCAGAGTGACGACTCTGACAATATGACAGACGTCGAGTTCAGGGTGTGACAGAGATATTACAGGAAAACTACAGCCACACATCTGAGTAACAACAACACACACACACACACACACACACACACACACAGCACCATCACGAGCTACAACTACTCCAACTGTTAGCTGAGGCTGAGTAACTGTGCGTTCACACTAAAAGCTGCCAGAGCTGCAAAATAGCTGAATTTGCTCGAGCAGCGCCGCTGGTAAAATATTTGTGGCAGCTCAAGTTGCTCATGAGTCAAATTCTGAACGTTCGATTATGCTTCTTGATTTAAAGGAGCTGCAAAGCAGGTTACTGGCTGGAGCACAGAAATGTGACAATGAAAACAGAATAAAAAGTCTAAATAGTTCTGACATTAAACATCAGAATAAAAAGTCTAAATAGTTCTGACATTAAACATTAAACACACAGCCTGTGTTGTGTTCAGGCATTGTCACGTAAATAACAAATTCCAGCACTTGAATAGGCCGTAGCACAACACAGCAGCATGTCAAGTGGGCCGAACCCGAACCGAATATGAGCAAAAGTTTTTGATTTGTTACCCCCCCCCCGTGTCAGTGGTTTGGGTTCGAGTGCGATGGTGGTAAGGAGAGCAAATGAATTGCATTCCCGCAAATAACAAGCATTCCAGAACACAAAGAAATTGTATAAGTACGTGCGCGTGCGCTTGTCCACACTTGTGTATTGATTCAACATGGAAGAAGACATACTTGTAATTTGTGCTGCCGTGTGGTACCTGTGGATGTAGCCGCCATCAGCTCTGGGTTCACGATATCCTCCGGGGCCGTGAACAGCACGGGGAATACCATGGGCTGGTGCAGCAGCTGCGGCTGGATGGGGAGAGGTTCCAGCGCTACTTCAGGCTGCTGCTTGTTTTGAAGTAGGAACGAATGTTTGGTAGGAACTAAAAGTTTCCGAGGATGTTCTCTGGGTTCCACACAAGTGATGGACATCTACATTCTGATTGGTTGCTGGTCATTTGCAGCTCAAAACGCTTCTAGTCGCCACATGTCCATTGAAAATGAATTAGACCTGACACCTTTGCAGCTCTGGCAGCTTTTGGTGCGAACGCACAGTAACAGCTGCTAACATGCTAACATGCTAACTCTACATGGTTGATACGGTTGTTTATTAAAGTCACAGAGTAAACAACAACAACACTAATGTGCCACTAAAGTTAAACCATTTGTCCCAAAACAATAGAACTGGATAAATAAATACAGCCTGAACTCCTCCTGAACTCCACCTGAACTCCACCTGAACTCCACCTGAACTCCACCTGAACTCCAACTGAACACCACCTGAACTCCACCTGAACACCACCTGAACTCCACACGAACTCCACCTGAACACCACCTGAACACCACATGAACTCCACCTGAACTCTACCTGAACACCACCTGAACTCCACATGAACTCCACCTGAACTCCACCTGAAGACCACATGAAGTCCACCTGAACTCCACCTGAACTCCACATGAACTCCTCCTGAACTCCACCTGAACACCACCTGAACACCACATGAACACCACCTGAACTCCACCTGAACTCCATCTGAACACCACATGAACTCCACCTGAACTCCACATGAACTCCTCCTGAACTCCACCTGAACACCACATGAACACCACCTGAACACCACATGAACACCACATGAACAACACCTGAACACCACATGAAGTCCACCTGAACACCACATGAACACCACATGATCTCCACCTGAGCGCCATATGAACACCACCTGAACTCCACCTGAACACCACCTGAACTCCACATGAACTCCTCCTGAACTCCACCTGAACACCACATGAACACCACCTGAACACCACATGAACACCACATGAACACCACCTGAACTCCACCTGAACACCACCTGAACTCCACCTGAACACCACCTGAACACCACACGAACTCCACCTGAACACCACCTGAACACCACATGAACTCCACCTGAACTACACCTGAACTCCACACGAACTCCACCTGAACACCACCTGAACACCACCTGAACTCCACCTGAACTCCACATGAACACCACCTGAACTCCACCTGAACACCACCTGAACTCCACCTGAACACCACCTGAACACCACCTGAACTCCACCTGAACTCCACCTGAACACCACCTGAACACCACCTGAACTCCACCTGAACTCCACCTGAACTCCCCCTGAACACCACCTGAACTCTACACGAACTCCACCTGAACACCACCTGAACACCACATGAACTCCACCTGAACTCTACCTGAACACCACATGAAGTCCACATGAACTCCCCCTGAACACCACCTGAACTCCACATGAACTCCACCTGAACACCACCTGAACACCACCTGAACTCCACACGAACTCCACCTGAACACCACCTGAACACCACATGAACACCACCTGAACTCCACCTGAACTCCACCTGAACTCCCCCTGAACACCACCTTAACTCCACACGAACTCCACCTGAACACCACCTGAACACCACCTGAACTCTACCTGAACACCACATGAAGTCCACATGAACTCCACCTGAACACCACCTGAACTCCACATGAACTCCACCTGAACACCACCTGAACTCCACCTGAACACCACTCCACCTGAACACCACCTGAACTCCACCTGAACACCACCTGAACTCCACCTGAACTCCACCTGAAGACCACATGAAGTCCACCTGAACTCCACCTGAACTCCACATGAACTCCTCCTGAACTCCACCTGAACACCACCTGAACACCAC
>NC_065508.1:93208-94996 GCF_006386435.1 Epinephelus moara | reverse complement strand
ACTGGGAGGACTGGGGGAACTGGGAGGACTGGGAGGACTGGGAGAACTGGGAGGACTGGGAGGACTGGGGGAACTGTCAGGACTGGGGTAACTGTCAGGACTGGGGGAACTGGGAGGACTGGGAGGACTGGGAGAACTGGGAGGACTGGGAGGACTGGGGGAACTGTCAGGACTGGGAGGACTGGGAGGACTGGGAATTGGAGTATATTCTTATAACTAACAGTTTCGTATATAATGTAAATAATAATAATTAAAATAACGAACACAACACATGATTTATACACATGAAGTGCTCACTAGACGCTGTGCTGATCCATAGACACGTCACTTTATGCCACAGATTGTTTCTGTGTGGCGAGCACCAGACCTGCCTCACTGAGCCACAGAGCTAGCTGTCCTCTTTTATGACTGCTGGGCACACATATCAGGCACTGTGGGTGCACTTTGCTGCACCATCCCACTCTTAATACTCTCTTAATGTTCCTGCTACTGTGTCATCTACAACCTAGCCGTCAACCATTCAGTGATTCACGATCCATCCACCCCAAATACCAACTTAATGCATGTCACATGGCTGTGCGGTTGTCCAACAACTGCCAGCCTGTGTGCACACATTCAACACACTCATGACGCTCTTACAAGGGGCAGATTAACACCGTGCTCCCAGAGGAGGACTTTACTCTCTGCTGTCGCCACATATTCTATTATCATAAACCTTTTAGTAACTGCTGGAGGACAGAGAAGCACCACCACCAAATAAAAGGGTGAGACACAAGATGTGATGCAAATCAGATTTCTTTCTCTTTTCACTCCTTGGCTGTGTGTGACTGAACTAATCATTATAATAAACAACATAACAATCAGATCCGTTACTTTTCTTGAACATTTCCCACATAATGATAAACAGCATCACAGTTCTCGTCACACGGAGGACGGCACATGTCGACTGGCTTAGATCTAGTTTTATTCCTCTAGTTTTAGTCAACTATTCTCCATTGATAAATGACATGATTAAAACAAATATATTCTGTTTTAATATTTATATTTATTTTATATTACTGTGAAATTAAAACCATTAAGTGCATTTTATTGTCAGTTTTATTTTTTATCTCCACATATTGAGAAAGAGAGATAGAGGGGGAGAGTGTGTTTGAGCTCATCACAGTGAAAGTAAGCTGCAGTACACACAGCTGCTTTTTGTCATACACTTCTGTAAAGCTTGGGGTCTACACAGTGGTGGTCGTACACTGACTACTGTGGAGAGAGTATGAGGATGAAGCTACAGAATATTGTTTCCCAGCCAAGCGGAGTGAACGTGTCCAGGGCTCGAGCTAAGAGGAGGAACTGGGACGTAGCATAAGAGTGATACAATACGTACTGACCACAGTGTGTAGTTATGTACTCAACAGAAAGTAGTTATTGTTGCCATGGTAACTCTCCAGCGGCTACTGCTACTACTCAAACCCTGGTGGCATCAGGCCAGTAGTATTACCCCCAGTGAATGCTGTCAACCAATCACATGGCAGTATGGTACTGTCCACCAATCACATCACAGTATACTCCAAAGGGGCGTAACTTCAGGACCAGCCTACGGTCTGCAGTTGGGTTGATGACAGTGATCTGAACTGATATCAGGTAAAAACACATACTTATAATGCCGAATCTCCTCTCTCCTCCATCTCCTCCATCTCCTCCTGTCTCTCCTCCATCTCCTCCATCTCCTCCATCTCCTCCTGTCTCTCCTCCTGTCTCTCCTCCATCTCCTCCATCTCCTCCTGTCTCTCCTCC
>NC_065508.1:86015-89292 GCF_006386435.1 Epinephelus moara | reverse complement strand
TTCTATCATGTCATCTTACTACAAACATTAATTTGAACTGTGCCATCACTACATGACATCTATGATTGCTGATGGAGCATGTGAAGTGGAATTTCATGTTCTCTGGCATATAATATTGATCTAATAGTTGCCAAACTTAGCTCAGCTAGTATTAGCTTGTTAGTATCTCATTATCTAGCAGAGAGTTGCCAAGGAACACCATTCAGTTAGCCTAACATCTATCTATCTATCTATCTATCTATCTATCTATCTATCTATCTATCTATCTATCTAATCTGACCTTATGGAACAAGTTCGTTTTGATCTCACTCGCTCTGGACTTTAGCTCCTCCTTTACTGAACTCACTTCCTGTTTGTCTGCTCCTCACCTGAGCTCAGCTGACAGTCAGAGGGAGATCATTCACTGACGTCTCAAACGTCCGTTCAACAGGCAGAATCAGCCAATAGAAACAAACTGACGGGCTGACGAGGGGGAACTAAGGCAATGCTCAGTGACAGCACAACATCGCCCGACGGCTCAGTGTTGACGTGGTGTGTCAGGGCCTTTAAACAGAGGCAGCGTTGTCGACGGCAGTGATGTGTGAGGTCATTAAATACATCACAACAAGTTTTCTTTTCACTACTTCACTGATTGGTTCTGTTTCACCAGTTTTAAAATCCCTTCGTCGTCTCTTGAGATCAGATCTGACTTTAACCTCTCGGCCTCCATGATCTGTGGGGACTCTGCAGCATCGTGTCCGTTAGCTTCAGAACAAGTGCACGGATACTGTTGAGATGAAAACAGAGTACGGACAGAGAGCCACATCTCTCTCTGTGTCTGTCTCTCTGTCTCTGTCTGTCTCTGTCTTTCTCTGTCTCTGTCTCTGTCTGTCTGTGTCTGTGTCTGTCTCTGTGTTTGTCTGTGTGTGTGTGTGTCTCTGTCTCTGTCTCTGTCTCTGTCAATGTATCTGTGTTTGTCTCTGTGTCTGTCTCCATCTGTCTCTCTCTGTCTGTCTCTGTGTCTTACGTTGAGCATTGACTCAGATGTCCTGCAGGTCCTTTTGATAACAACGCCACACATTCGCTCTGTGTTCCTTCACGGCTTCGTCATGACTCAACATGTTTACATTTACAGCTCTGTGAACATGTTGAAGACAAACAGCAGTGAGGACCAACATGTCGTCAGCAGTGAGGACAAACATGTCGTCAGCAGTGAGGACAAACATGTCTTCAGCGGTGAGGACAAACATGTCTGCGGCTGAAACCCTTCCTCCTGAGGCATGCTGGGAAACCAGGCCACAGCAGGATGAAGACATTGTGAAACTGTGGAGTTTGTGACTGCTGGTGAGTCACAGATTGACACAATCATTAACCCTCTGAACTCTGAAACGCTCCTCCACTGCCTGCAGCTGTATTTCTGCTCATCGTGATGTCACTTCCTGTCTTATCTTCAAACGCTTCATCTCCCAGAAATCTGTCCAACTTCAGCTCATATTAAACAAAATAAACCACAACAACTGATTTACAAAATAAAAATATTTTGATCTTTCCATCCATCCATCCATCCATCATCCATCCATCCATCCATCCATCCATCCATCATCCATCCATCCATCCATCCATCCAGCCATCATCCATCCATCCATCCAGCCATCATCCATCCATCCATCCATCCATCCATCATCCAGCCATCCAGCCATCCATCATGCATCCATCCATCCATCCATCCATCCATCCATCCATCCATCCATCCATCATCCATCCATCCAGCCATCCATCATCCATCCATCCATCATCCAGCCATCCAGCCATCCATCATGCATCCATCCATCCATCTATCCATCCATCCATCCATCCATCCATCCATCCATCCATCCATCTATCCATCCATCCATCCATCCATCCATCCATCCATCCATCCATCCATCCATCCAGCCATCCATCATCCATCCATCCATCCATCCATCCATCCATCCATCATCCATCCATCCATCCGTCCATCCATCCATCCGCCCATCCATCCATCCAGCCATCCATCATCCATCCATCCATCCATCCATCCATCCATCCATCCATCCATCCATCATCCATCCATCCATCCATCCATCATCCATCCATCCATCCATCCATCCATCCATCCGCCCATCCCACAGGTGAAGAATAAGAATACAGCAACACATGAACAAATTAACAACAACAATAATAATAATAATAGAAATGATATTAAATATATGGAATCAAGCATTAGCTGCAGTGTTCACATTTCAGTCTGTGTTTGTGATGTCAGCAGGAAGTTCCTGATGACATCACATACTTTATAATCTCTGATGTCACAGACTTATCTGAACTCACTTGTTGTTTTAACTTCCTACAAATGTGTTTTCCTCTTCAGTCTGACCGTTGCATTAATCTAATTTTACTGATGTGTTAATAATTTTGTCTCCTCTGATACACATTATAAACTATTTTAATATTTGTTATCGTTCATCAGTTTTATCTTCATAAAGTTTTATTGCTATGCTTATAAGTCCTGTTTAAATAAAGTGTAGTCCTGTTTAAATGAAGTTAAGTGCTGTTTAAATAAAGATTAGTCTGTTTAAATGAAGTTTAGTTCTGTCTAAATGAAGATTAGACCTGTTTAGATATAGTTTAGTCTTGTTTAAATAAAGTTTAGTGCTGTTTAAATAAAGTTTAGTCCTGTTTAGATATAGTTTAGTCTTGTTTAAATAAAGTGTAGTGCTGTTTGAATAAAGTTTAGTCCTGTTTAGATATAGTTTAGTCTTGTTTAAATAAAATTTAGTGCTGTTTGAATGAAGTTTAGTGCTGTTTAAATAAAGTTTAGTCCTGTTTAGATATAGTTTAGTCCTGTTTAGATATAGTTTAGTCTTGTTTAAATAAAGTTTAGTGCTGTTTAAATAAAGTTTAGTTCTGTTTAGATATAGTTTAGTCTTGTTTAAATGAAGTTTAGTGCTGTTTAAATCAAGTTTAGTCCTGTGTAGATATAGTTTAGTCTTGTTTGAATAAAGTTTAGTGCTGTTTGAATAAAGTTTAGTCCTGTTTAGATATAGTTTAGTCTTGTTTAAATGAAGTTTAGTGCTGTTTAAATAAAGTTTAGTCCTGTTTGGATATGGTTTTGTCTTGTTTGAATAAAGTTTAGTGCTGTTTGAATAAAGTTTAGTGCTGTTTAGATATAGTTTAGTCTTGTTTAAAACCTCTACTAAAAAAGCCCACCCTGGATCCAGAGGTGTTAGCCAACTATAGACCAATATCTAATCTTCCCTTTATGTCAAAGATCCTT
>NC_065508.1:69913-85358 GCF_006386435.1 Epinephelus moara | reverse complement strand
CTGTTTGAATAAAGTTTAGTGCTGTTTGAATAAAGTTTAGTGCTTTTTAGATAAAGTTTAGTGCTGTTTGAATAAAGTTTAGTGCTGTTTAAATAAAGTTTAGTGCTGTTTAAATAAAGTTTAGTGCTGTTTGAATAAAGTTTAGTGCTGTTTAGATAAAGTTTAGTGTTGTTTAAATAAAGTGTTGTGCTGTTTGAATAAAGTGTTGTGCTGTTTGAATAAAGTGTTGTGCTGTTTGAATAACGTTTAGTGCTGTTTAGATAAAGTTTAGTGCTGCTTGAATAAAGTTTAGTCCTGTTTAAATAAAGTTTATTGTTATTATAATGTAAGCAGCAGTGTTGGCGAGAGAGAGCTGTGATATTTGTGATGTCATCAGTATCAATAAACATATTGATTATTTTTAATGACAGAATAACTGATCGTCTCCTGTCAGTGTAAAACTTGTATCTCCACAGTTCAGATACAGATCAGCTGACTTCACTGTTTGTTTATTAATTAACATGTTCATCCATTTATCCACCCATTCATGCAGTCATCCATTCATCCATTCACTGTCATCATCCTTCAAAGTGTAATCATGGAGATAAGAGGTTGTTCTATCGACAGATGTGAGGATGTTTTGGAGAAAGTGCTGCAGTTAAGAGGTTTCCTGATAGACAGGGGGTCGGTGTGATGAAACCTCACATGGTCAGGAAACACATTTAATACCACACACACACACACACACACACACACACACACAGTGTGTGTGTGTGTGTGTGTGTGTGTGTGTGAGGGTCTCTTTGGTCCCACTTCCTCATCTCACTTCTTCTTTGCTGAGGACTTTGGTGAAGGAACTCGTTACCACAGCAACGTGTTTACATTCAGTCCACGACCAGCTCAGTGGGAGGACAACGAGTAACAGGAGTAATCAGAGTACTCAGAGTAACAGTGGTAGTATTAATCATAGTATTATTATTTATATGGAGCAGTGACTCATATAAAGACACAGAGGACACAACAGGACACTGAGTCCATCGTGTCCTGTTGTGTCCTCAGAGTATTTGTTCTGTGTATTTTTTCTTTCTTTATCTGAGTCTTTATCACGTCATTAAATATTCATATATTTTTTTATATTTCATCGTGATGTTTCCTGTCTGACAGATTTGTGTTTTTTATTTGAGTTTATATGTTTATGTTTCTAAAGCTTTGTGCACGGAGGCAGCGAGCGTGCACGGTCACGTACATACAGAAATAAAGTACAGTTCATTATTGAAGACATAAATTAATGTGATGAAACAAAGATTATAAACCACTGATGATGTCACATGATCTTTATCAATTGTACTAACTAGTTATTGATCTGTGCTGATGACATCACTTCCTGTCTTTTCTCTGTCTCCACAAACACAAACATTGTTTTTAATATTTTTCTGCAGCTTCATTTTGTTTTTAGATCAGAAATATTTTCATCATATTTACACAGAAATCAGTCACAGGAAATGAATGTCGACAAAACTAAAAGACTTATAAACATCACTAATAATAATAATAACAATAATAATAATAATAATTATAACAATCATAATAATAATAATAACAACAATCATAATCATAATCATAATAATGAGAATAATAAAGTGTTTCAGTCTGATGAGTGATAAATATTAACTTTATGGGCAGAACTTACTGAACTTTATTTGTTCTTACTGAGAGAAAAGGAAACTTTTATTCTGACTGTATGAACACGAATAATTAATATTAATAAACAGTTATTAATGTTAATAAACAGTCACAGTGAACTGACTCGTTGATTATCATCAGTGAACAGGATGTACTCATGTTTATAGACTGGAGTTTATAAATGATGATTTATTAATATCAGAGACACAGATATGGGGTTTATATATTTATATATATATAATTAATGTTAATTAACAGATGTTTAAAATAAAACATGTTCTGGTTAATTAATTTATGAATCTCTGTGTTTGGTGGTTTTAAGTTTTCTGCCTCAGCCTCGACTGCAGATAATCAACCTGTTCATTAATAAAGTTTAATAACAAAGTGTTGCTAATAAAGTTTTCTGACCTGCAGCAGAGCAGCAGCAGCTGAGGGCGAGCGTCAGCAGCAGACAATGGACCCTCATCTCTCTCTCTCTCTATCTGCTGTTGTTCTTCAGGCAGTCGAAGTCAAACTGAAGCAGAACAACTTCCTGTCAACCACCTGACCTGACGCCACCCACACCACCCACCGCCCTCTGTGCTCCACCCTCTGTGTCCTCTCTGGGTAGTGCTAGTTAACAGCAGCATTAGTATGTCGTTGTAAAATTTTCTCTGAGGGGGATAAGGCTGACAAATAATATAAGACATGGAGGCATCAAATTGAAAATAGAAAACAAAGAGAAAGGACAGAAAGTCGAACTCATCACAGCGACTCTGAGTTACTGCTGAGGTTCACTTCTATTAAAATAAACTGAATGAACCGCAGAGAATAAAAACATTAATACAGAATAATAATCACACTTTTATATTTGATACCACTGTGTTTTTGAATTCCTCGAGTCCTGGTTCCTTTCAGTTTCACACGTCTGTGTGAAGATGTTACACATGAATCCATTAATCATGTTTTTATATGGAACCTCAGTTTCCGTATTTTCTCCAGTGAAGTTCACTTTATAGAAAAGCTTTTTATTTTCTGCCTGCAGCTGTCGGGGGGGCGCCACAGTCATAGAATTTAACATGTTAACTTAACTACAGGACGCCATGATCTCTGGAGTCACTGTAGCTGCAAAATAATCAGTCACGTCCTGATTTTTCATCAACTGACTCAGAATTCTCGGCGCTATGAGACGCATCTCCAGGACTGGAAGTCTGAACAACTTCAAAACAAAATGTTTATATATCTGTAACAGACAAAATAAATGGCTGATCTACCTCCCTGGGGTTAACACAGCGTCACAGAGTCGTCTCTCTGCGCGACATCCAGAGGTGGAGCAAGAATACTGCGTTCAAACTTTACTGAAGGAAACAGATTAAAAATCAAAGCAGGACTGAGGTCACTTCTCTGAGTCTGAGCTTCTTCATCAGCAGGTCACTCATTCACTCATTCACTGATTAGTCTTCATGCAGGACACCTGAGTCAGCCAGGTGAACCTGTGGAGCTACACATACAGGGATTTGTAGTCCTGAGGACAGTGGACTACAACTTAAAGACACACAAGCCGTTTCTCAATATACTTTTTTGTGCAGACTTGTGACACGTCATCAGTCACAGCCCAAGTACTGTTCCAATTCAAAGTTCACATCTAGCCAAGTTCAGTCCAAATTCCCGGATGTGTTCTCGCCATGCCCTTTTCACCAGGGATGCATCGGAGAAGACTTGTGTGGACTTCAGACAGCCAGGTATCCCAGCATGCATTTCGTAACAATCAGGCGCACAATTGTAAGTTGTAATTACCGATATGTTACTGTTGTGTTGTCACAGAACGTAGTGTTTTCATGCGTAGTTTAAACTTCAGACCCGTGGTCGATGTTTTAACACAGAGCCCAGTTGAATGTGACTGAGGTCCGCTAGATGGCAGTGGTGTCAGTGCTCATAGATAATAAACATGTGTATGAGCGCTCAGGCTGCCCCACAGAGAGCAGCCTCTCTCTGGTCGTCCTTTTAAACTCGTCACTGATATCTCTGTAGTGGTTAAATATGACATGTAATCCGTGTGGGGAATGTCTAATGGGCAACATTCAGTCTCACTATATAAGATATATTCTTATATTATTAAATGTTCTTTGCATTCTTTTGCTTATTTATGTTTTTACCATTCAGTAACGATTTTAAGAATTTATTGTAATTTATTTATTGTATTTAAAGATTAATTGTATTTATTGTAGTATTTATTCAACAGCATTTTAAATATTGATTATCTGATATGAATTGTATACCTGATGTCTCAATAAACTTTTCCTCTTCACATCTGACCTGTTTGATCCATTTATATTGGTGAGGACAGACTAAATGAGAAACTGCTGTCAGTGTAATCCAGTACAGTTCAACAGCACCACAATCTACAACTCAACACTTCAATAAAATGTCAGGCTGAATATTAAACTGCTGTTGTTTTTTCTAGGTGTACCAAGTAAACTGTCACGTCTCCATAAAAGTGTAGACAGAAAGCATAATGATGAGACAAATGCAGCGATGGACAGTAACTAAGTATATTTACTCAAGTAGCTACTGTACTTAAGTACAAATCTGATGTACTTTGGGTATTTCATTTACTGAGAGGGAAATACTGTACATTCTACTCAAGCTACATTTATTTGATAGCTACAGTTACTTTTCAGATAGTTTGTTTTATATGTTGTTGTTTCATATTTACAAGTTGCTGTGTGTTGTTATAGATCAGACTAGTGCACCAGTGACAGGTGTTAAAATCAGTTCTACCATGACAACATTTAAATGCTGCTCACATGTAGCCTACGTTGATCTATTACTACTCAATACATATTCATGTATATGATGATCACAACACTTGAAATTGGGTCACTCTGCATCATGAGTACTTTGAACTCTTCATTTGAAGTAGTCCTACATTCTGCTGACAATACCCAGATACTTTTACTCAAGTCACATTTGCAGCACTTTGACTTGTGACTTGAGTTTTTGTTCTTTGTTGTGATATTACTACTTTTCCTGGTACTTTGTCCACAACTGGACAAACATACCAAACAATAGAGACATGCAAGCATCGCACGTCTCATCCTCATCCTCCGCCTCATTCTTCGTTGTCTTTCTGGGATCTGCATCCTCAGCTGGGCAGCCTCCTCCTCAGCTGGGCAGCCTCCTCCTCAGCTGGGCAGCCTCCTCCTCAGTTGGGCAGCCTCCTCCTCAGCCTGCAGGTACAGCAGTCCTGCTGCAATAACTGCGCCAAGACGCCTTCTCCGATTGATTTTTGATTTTCATCTCACCAATGCTCACGATCACAATAACCACCAACTCTCCACAAACTTTCCCCCAGCACTTGACTTTTAATTATAATCAGAAACCAGCTGCGGGAATTGGATACAGATTAAATATGATCAAAAGGTTTTAAAATATATTTTATGAAAATATTTTGGCTATTTCTATGTTTTTGTGTGTCAGTTATATATGTTGAAATGTTAAAAACATATACATATTCATTTCTTACAATGTCTATGAAAAGCCGCAGGGCTGTGTTTATATTGTTTTATTCTAAATGCATGTATACAACACAGTACAACAACCAAGGTGAGCGGAGGTGGTGACGTCATCAAGTTCGCTGTTGTTCCAAAAGCAGAAATGACTGTACTCCCGTTCTTGGGAAGTCCGGACTCTCGCGTGGACTTGCCAAGTCCGAACTGCCGAACTTGAGTATTGAGAAATGCCTAGAGACACTGGATGCTTCTCAGAGTCAAGGACACGTCCTTGGTAGGAGCCTGTCCGAGTCCTACAGAGTCCAGGTGAGACTCCGTCCTCACATCCAGTGAACACATGGTGGAACAGTGTGCTCAGGTGAGCGTCACTGAACAGGCTCCGCCTTCAATTCAGGCAGATCATGAGCACAGAATTGTGGGTACTTCATATCCGCTGAGGATACAGACACGCATCCTTTAAATTTCTCTGAAGGAAGGACTCCATCCTTCGAAGGATCCTTGATGTTGGAACAGTCCTTTGAGTTGATGACGGAGCCTCTGTGACTTTCAGACGTTGAAGGATCAGACTTTGACTTGAGAAACATCACCAGACTCAAAACTATGTACGACTTCTCAAAGTACAAAACTATCAACGTTAAAATAAACTTGAGGAGGAGACGTTACAAACGCAGGTTCACAGGCAAATTCACATTCAGGTTTGTGTGTTCAGATTCTGCTGTGGAAACGTATCAAACAAAAAAAAACCAACAACACATATTTAATCAAATAATGCCTCATTTACATATTTGAACAGAAAAGTTCAGGAAACCTTTAATACAAAAAAATAATTGTCTTAATGTCAATAACAAAGTGGGGATGTTTAATGATGATATGTGTTAGTTAAAGTTTTTAACCTGGTCTCTTTTTTATTGTCTAAAAATATTTAAGCTCATGATCCAGATGTGTAAAGTTCTGTTTTCTGTTTTCTCTCTGAGTCCTGAAACTGAACTTTTATATGTTGTATATATACATGTATGTGTGTGTGTGTGTGTGTGTGTGTCCTGTGGTGTCTCTGTTTAAAGTATAAATCCATATCAATCTTTATATCAATCTATAAAAACACATCATCATTGATTATTGATCAGATTTAGTATCAGTAATCTGAATCTGTAAAGGAACTGAAGCTGATAAATTTAGGTCAGTGAAATTATTTCCCTCTGAGACAGAAAAGAGGAAAGTAACAGAAAAAGGCTACTCGAGTAAAGTAAAAGTACCTCATACAGTACTGTAGTTCATGTGCTCACACAGTACTGTAGTTCATGTGCTCATACAGTACTGCAGTTCATGTGCTCACACAGTACTGTAGTTCATGTGCTCACACAGTACTGTAGTGAACTGTAGTTCATGTGCTCATACACAGTACTGTAGTTCATGTGCTCACACAGTACTGTAGTTCATGTGCTCACACAGTACTGTAGTTCATGTGCTCACACACAGTACTGTAGTTCATCAGCTCATACAGTACTGTAGTTCATGTGCTCATACAGTACTGTAGTTCATGTCCTCACACAGTACTGTAGTTCATGAGCTCATACAGTACTGTAGTCCATGTGCTCACACAGTACTGTAGTTCATGAGCTCACACAGTACTGTAGTTCATGAGCTCATACAGTACTGTAGTTCATGTGCTCACACAGAACTGTAGTCCATGTGCTCACACAGTACTGTAGTTCATGTGCTCTCGCAGTACTGTCGTTCATGTACAGAGTACTACGAAGTGTTGGTTTGTGAGTGAATGAACACATGAAACAAAGTCTGAAGTCAAACTTGATGTTTTTGGGACTTCGAGAGAAAATGAGGAAGAACTTTTAGTTTCGTGACTCAGTTCATGTCGCAGGAAACAGATTTAAACATTCAGCACTTTTCTCAACTTCTCTTTATTCACATCACGACAGGAAGTCCACCCAACACAGACAGACCGTTGCTGTGGTACCACCCACAACCAGGGTTATCTTTTAACACAGATGTGTACATCAGTTTTAACACATTCATCAGGGTTAACTTTATCCTGTAATAAATCTTTATACATCAGTCAGAGGACAGTCATGTCTTCAGAGTGGACTTTACTCCACTGTGTTGTTGGGACATATCTGTCCATCCTGCAGACAGATCCCTCCTCAGCTGATCGTTCTGATGTGTCAACCCTGTTAAAGAGTTTTTACTGATCAGCCATGAGAGTCCAAGGACAGAAGGTCCGAGGACAGATGGTCTGAGGACAGAGGGTCCGGGGACAGACGGTCCGGGGGCAGGAGGTCTGAGGACAGACGGTCTGAGGACAGAAGGTCTGGGGACAGACGGTCTGAGGACAGACGGTCCGGGAACAGACGGTCTGGGGACAGAAGGTCTGAGGACAGACGGTCTGAGGACAGAAGGTCTGGGCACAGACGGTCTGGGGACAGACGGTCTGAGGACAGACGTCTGAGGACAGACGGTCTGAGGACAGAAGGTCTGAGGACAGACGGTCTGAGGACAGAAGGTCTGAGGACAGAAGGTCTGGGGACAGACGTCTGAGGACAGACGGCTGAGGACAGACGGTCTGGGGACAGAAGGTCTGAGGACAGACGTCTGAGGACAGACGGTCTGGGGACAGACGGTCTGAGGACAGATGGACGTTCTGCTGTTAAACCATCTGAGCTGAGAATAATTTGTGATTTTAGACTTTATAAATATTTTTTTCAGTTTTCTACAGACGTATTTTCTGAAGTCGTCACAAAGTTTTCTAAAAGAAAAAAAATGCAAATAGACTAAACAAAGTATTACCAAATATTACACACCCAGATCAATGTGGATTACTGCAAGGTAGATCTATTACTGACAATATTAGACAAGTAATTGAAGTAATTGAATATTATGACCAGAAAAACATTACTGCCTTGATCTTTTCTGTCGATTGTGAGAAAGCCTTTGATAAAGTACGTTTGGATTTCATTTATAGATGTTTAGAATATTTTAATTTTGGACCCTCTTTGATTGACTGGATTAAAGTAATTTATAGTAATCCAAACTGTAAAGTTCTAAATAATGGATTTTTTTCAGAAACAATTAAGTTACACAGAAGACTGAAACAGGCTTGTCCGATTTCAGCGTACTTATTTATTCTAGCTTTAGAAATTTTAGCCCAAAAAGTGAGAGCAAATAGTAAAATTGAAGGTTTGAGAATACTTACTTTAGAATCAAAAATTTCAGTGTATGCGGATGATGTAAATTTCCACCAAATATAACAACTTTTACTGCACTAGTTGATGAGTTGAATGATTTTTCTAGTATTTCTGGTTTGAAGCCTAAGTATGAAAAATGTACAGTACTGCGTACATAGGGTCCTTAAGAGGCTCCAACTTTGAGTTTTGTTGTGACCTGCCAGTTAAATGGTCTGATGGTCCTACAGACATGTGCCTAGAAATATGGAACATATAACAAAAGAAAACATTGAAAGAAAGCTTCTTAAAAGTGACAGAATATTAAAAGCCTGGAGAATGGCTAGTCTGACTGTTTATGGGAAAGGAACAGTGTTAAATTCTTTAGTGATCCCTCAGTCTGTTTACATCCTTATGGCCTTACCGTCACCGAAGGAGGATCTTTTTAAAAAATATGAAAGAATGGTTTTTGTTTTTTTATGGAGAGGCAAGCCAGACAAAATAAAGCGTGGTTACCTATATAACGATTACAGCCATGGTGGGCTTAAACTATTGAGTCTCAGAGCACTTAAGTTTGCACTGAAGGCATCCCTTGTGCCCAAATTTAACTCAAATCCCCAGTGGTTTTCAGCAAAGCTATTAACAACCTTTCATGCTCTTTTTCATAAACAACTTTATCCTTACTTTCAGTTAACTGCCTCTCCATTTGCTCTGTTGAAGAGAAAAGCTTTTCCTTATCTATCGGGTTTCTTGGAAGAAGTTATAGTTAGTTGGTTTTTAATACCAATACCATCAACCAGAATCATCTCATGAAATTCGAAGTCAATTGTTATGGTACAAACGTAATATTATGATTAACAATATGTCCTTTTTTATTGAATCAATGTTTACAGTGGGTTTATTATTTATAAATGAGCTTTCAAATAGTAAAGGTGAACTTATGGCTTACAATGAATTGACAGCTACATGCGGTCATGTTTGTGACTCCTTGACATATAACCAACTTTGGGCAGCTATTCCACAGACTTGGAAGAGGAAATTATCATTAAGCTCAAAACAATGTTGCCCTGCTATCAAGGATAGAACATGGGTAAATAAGAGGAAGATAAATAAAAAAATATATCATTTCTGTATGTACAAAAAAAAATTGCAGTGGCACCGGTTGCTGTATGTTCAAAATGGAAGGAATTTATGTATTCCATGGAAAAAAGTTTGCACAAACATTTATACAACCACTTTTGATGTTTCTTTTAGAATTATACAGCTAAAAATCATTTACAGTTATTTGCCCACCAAAAAAAGACTCAAAAAATGGGGCATCCAACAATGTGACTTATGCAGATTTTGTGAAGAGGAAGAGGAGTCAGATTTTCACAAAAAAAAGTTTCCTAAAAGTAAAAAATCTGACCTCTGTTCAGATTAAAAGATGATTTAATGCTCATAATACAGATATTAATTTGTTTAACCATCAATAAATACACAAGTTTATTAATCACTTCGTAACTGGGACAGAATGTGTTTTGAAAGAACATATCCTCACACAATACTTCGTATGATATCCTACGAATTAGCGCCCAATGAATGACGTGACGTCCTCATTGTAAAGTTACTGTGGCTGGGTTATAAAAATTTGTTTGAGGATGTTCCTTAAAATGACTCACACTGACCACCGGCCTCCTGAGGAACGTCTGGTGTTTAATGAGCCACCCCCTGCCCCGTAGAGAAAAGTGTCAAAACCATAAAACCATACAGTACTTGGTTGCAATGTAATATTTTAACAACGAAAATACAGCAGCAGCACCCCCCCCCCCCGCCTCAAAAATGGTTTGATCCACCCCATCCCTCCACCTTTCCCCGACTCGGGCTCTGAGCGCTCTATCTGCACAGAGCAATGCACTGCCTTCCAGAGTGGGTGATATGCAGTAGTGGTGTAAGTACCTGGCTTAAACCAGGATTAAACCAGGATATGTGGCACATTTCTTAACTTCTACCACTCAATACCAACACATTATTATCATTACCAGTCCTCATTTTTGCTGCATTTAATCATAGGTCACTGTTTATGTTGTTAGGTAAGAGTTAGCTGACGTTTTTTCTAGCTAGGAAACGTTACAGGTGGTCAGTACCACTGTCCTCTGTTTGAATTGGAATGAGAGAAGCTAGCTGTTGTGTCATGTGCATGTGTTAATATTAAAGCCAAGGTGCTACTGACTAGCTAACTGACTGGATGCCCATTAACATTATAACTCCTATTGTGTGTATTTACTATTATTATTATTTTGTAGATTTCAAGCACTTTTCTTTTTTGAAGTGTATTTTTATTTATGTATTTGTATTATATAATACAGACAAGAAGGAAAAAGGCAGAGACAAACATTGAAAAAGTCAATTACTGTTAATGTGTTAATGTTACATGTTGTGCATTGCATTTCAAATAAAAGTCCAAAAAATAAGTCCAAGACCCATTTTTGGTATTTTTGGTACTCACTACAGGGTTTGGTTCTGGTTTACTCCAGAAACATGCATACTGTTTATGTGTATGTTGAGGAGCTGCTGTATTTTCCCCCAGAAATTAGGGTTACGATATGTTTCTTTTATGATTCCAATCCATTCCTCTTTTGCTGTGGCTCAGCATTTAAATAACTTTTATCAGATTTGATGGTTTAGTCACAGACTTTCCCAAAAAGTGTTTTTCTTTCACAAACGTGGGAATGAAATTGAGTTAAAATGTACAAAACAGTAAAATTTATCTTGCCTGGCCGGGCAGCTCTCTGGGTGCTCAGCACCCCTAAACCTCTGATCCTAGAATCGCCCCTGATCTAGATCCCATGGTGGTCTGAAGGATCTAGAACCTATCATAGTCTGAAGGATCTAGATCCCATGGTGGTCTGAAGGATCTAGAACCCATGCTGGTCTCAAGGACCTAGAACCCATGGTGGTCTGAAGGCTCTAGAACCCATGGTAGTCTGAAGGATTTAGAACCTTTGGTAGTCTGAAGGATCTAGATCCCATTGTAGTCCAAATAACAGATGGTGATGTGAGCTGGACTACAGAAAAGGATCTCAGAGTAGGGAGGGTTTGTAGTTATGAAGGAGGTCAGACAGGTATGGAAGGGTGTGGCTATGAAGGGGTGTGGTTATGGAGGTTCTTACAGGGGAGAAGCAGAACCTTGAAATCGATGTGATATTTAACAAGAAGTCAGTGAAGCTGCTGGAGAACAGAGTGATATAATCTAGGGAAGAGGTCCTAGTAATGATTCTGGACCAAGTGGAGTTTATGAAGAAACTTGAGAGGAAGACCAAAGAGGACAAAAATCAATACAGGATGTAACCAAAGAGTGAACGAGGATGGCAATGTTCTGAGGTGTAAGTGACGGTGAAGACGATTAATATTTCGTAGATGAAAGTCTGCAGATGGAGTAACACTATTGATGTGGGCCTCAGAGGACAATGCACTGTCCAGGAGGACACCAAGACTCTGTACCTGAGGAGACAGATGGACTGTGACTGTTGTCAGTGGTCACAGAGAAACTACAACCACTGATAATGAAAATGTGGTTTGGTAACTACGAAGAGAACCTCAGTTTTATCACTGTTAGATTTGAGGAAGTGGTTCGAGAACCGAGATTTAATTTTCAGTCAGAAAGGGAAGTGGGTAGAGGAGTGACAGTGGACAGATAGAGCTCACTGTGAGGTGGAATTGAATGCCCAGTGTCCTAAAAATATGGACAAGAGGAAGAGGGTAGATGATAAATAAAAGGGGACATAGGACAGAGCCCTGAGGAACACCACCAGTCACTGGGAAAAAATCCGATCGGAGGTGAATTAGGTCAGAGAGAGATGATTAAAACCAGTCCAGAGTGATTTTAACAGAAGCTGATATTTCCAGGAGGAAGTTATGTGAGATGGTTTCGAAGGCTGCACTCAGAACGAGAAGAACAAGAATGGTTAATGACCAGAATCAGCTGCTGTCAACAGATGATTCATGAATGTCACCAAGACTGTCTGTGAACTGTGAGAGGATGGAAACAGGACTGAAACTGTTCAAACAGATGTTTGTGTCTTAGGTGGTTCAGGATCTGCAAAAGGTTCTGGAGTATTTGAGTTATAGCATGAGGTTTAAGAGGTGAGGGAGGATGAACAGAGGTTAGGGAGGAAGGACTCATCTCAGTAATTAGGAGGGAAGGGAACAAGGACAGACTCTAAAGCCTCATTTCCACCAAACCCTTTCAGTCCAGCACCTTTGGAACCAGCAGTAAGCCTTCAGACATGGTACCTAGACCCTCAGTCTGTTNAATTTAAGGTGTGCTGATGGATTCACGTCATCAACTCATGCATTGAGTAACATTACAAGTTAACGTTCCACCTTAAAAGTTGCTGGCAGTCGGCCCAGTGAATGAAGTTATTTTTTTCTCTTTCATTTTATAGTTCTAGTTTACTGATGTATGAACAGAGGTTATATATAAAATACATTTATTTTATTTTATGGCCTTGACATTAACCTGTCATGTTGTTGAGTTATCAAGGACACTTCCGTGTTTTTGTGTGTATACAGGAATGTTAAAGATATCGAGGAAAACGAGGTTGACGTGACGTTATTGAATCAGGGAATCCGTGTGTCCACCACGACAATGGATCCTAATTGACTTTACATTGGCATTGTTTTCAGAATCAGAATCAGAATCAGAAATACTTTATTGATCCCCGAGGGGAAATTATTTACGTGGTGGCAGCACGTAATTTCCAACCCATTACGTGCTGCCACCACGGAATGTGGTGTTAAGAGGTCGTGGTCATTTCACGTATTTCTGTGAGATCAGGTTGGAAAAACAGTCGGGAATTTGAAACTAGATGTCGGAGTCGAGGGTGAGCACAGAAAAATGAATCAGTGTTTGTAGTTTTGTTGGAGGAGGTGGCTCTCTGCTGAATATTTTACATTCTAATACATGACTTTTTGTAGGAAAATGTAGGAACTGTGAGAACAGCTGGTTTAAAATCTGAAATATTTCTTTCTAAGTTTAAATTTTATGATAAACATCAGATTTAATTATAGCTGCTGCGCAGCGATGGGTCGGGTCCGGGCATTTTTAGGCAATTCTGAGCAACAAGCAGAAGAATTGGAAGACAATTAGGAATTTAGCAACACAATCTGCCTTTTGCATCAGCTGAGGCTTGAACTCACAACCTCTGAGACTAAGAATCAATTTCTATCTCACTGAGCTAATTAGTCAGTGACAATTCATGTGTAGCTTCACAAATTGACTAAGCCAGACGTGCAGGTTTAGCAGCCGTCCATGCATGGAAAAGCAGATTTCAAACCACTGTAAAAAATTCAGTTATTGAAACAAAAACCTGAAAATACACATATTGCATCTAGACAGCATGGAGATGTTGGTAATTTGTTTTTAACAATGATTGATTTGCTCCATAAGTGAAAAAAATTGCCATTTTTACATTGACTCCAATTGTTCACATTAGAGCAAAATTCAAAATGCTGTCAAAAATTCAGTTTTTGAGATAAAATTCTGAAATGTGCCACACATCATCTACCATGACGCTAGAATTTTGTCATTTTTTTCATGAACATTGAAGATTTATTTAGCAAGAATTTGCTTGTATATGTTTACAGTACCATTTACATACATTTTGATGCACTGTAGGCTCAATTTTTGATAAATCAAAAATCTGAGAAATGTAGTTTGTGTAGGACAGTCTGAAGATGCTCTGTAGCAAGTTTGGTGTCAATTGAGCAAAAATTGTGGGAGGAGATAGGTTTAAGAAGTTTTACAGTTTTTGAAAAAAACAGAGTGATGAACTTCATAATTTTTAATAGGTTTAAATGTACAAAAGTTTCTTCAGTATTGGGGCTACAGTTTGATGAAAGTTGTTAAGTTGTAGCATGTTTTTCAAAGTTCAAAGTTTTGAACTTTAGAGGCTTGCTGTAGCGCCACCATCAGGACTATTGGCTTGAGTTTACAGCTGAGGATATCTGGCATGAGACTGGACCTTTGTGCAAAGTTTGGTGAGTTTTCACCCATGGGAAGTATGATTTCCTCAGAAGAAGAAAGAAGAAGAAGAAGAAGAAGAAGGAGAATACCTAGGATTACAATAGTGTCCTGGCAGCTTAGTTTCATTCAGAATATTCAGGTTTTATTGATTAAAGGTTTAAACTGATTGGCTTCATCAGGACACCAGGGCCCAGTATTTCAAAACTTGAAATCTGGATCAGAATAATCCGGATAATGAAATCCTCCTGTTCTCAGTCAGGGATCAAGGTGATCCTGCTGACTTTATCAGGGTATTTCAAAACATTGGCAGGGTGGATCACTTTGATCCCAGTCTAACTGGATACAGATTTCCAAATCTCATGACTCCGCCCCCAGATCTGAAACGTTTCTCCTTTGGGGGCGTGGCTTTCAGATTATGACGCGTTGCGCTCTGTCTCTATGGCGGACTACTTCACGAAAGCAGCAGTTGGTAACACAGCTTTTGCATCAAAATGTAAATTTACCGTTACTTAATGTGTAGCATTTTTAACCCTACTGGCCCAAACGATGCATAGTGCGTCCAAATTCACACCTGTTCTTCTCTATTAATTTTCTCCACGACTGTGCATTATAGCGAGAAGCCACACATATCACGTGAAACAACAGAATTGTAGCTTTCTGACAAGACCAAGCACTTGTCGGTAAAAAAAAACAAAAAAACAATGATAGAGTTACACTAAAATGATGTATAACAGAGCTTTCATACAGCTCTGCACACACATTACTCTTGGATGGATTACTCGCGAATGAAGGGTCGCACAGAAATGCCACGAATATCACATGAAAGCGCAGGAGCAGAGCTTTCTAGTGATACCACACATCATTGTGCTGTCATCCCATCATACTATAAATCCAGATTAATTGTCTACAAAATTAAAACCTGACGAATTTCTTTACAATCCATTATACAGATCTTGTTATCAGTCACTTCATATAGTGAGGAATATCATATCTTACCACGTCTTAGGCTTGCGTGTGTTTCTCCCTGTCTATCCACATTTGTAGTCCGGCTTTCAAGATGCAAATATCTCCATATTGTCCAGTTGACACTCCATCAAACTTTGTATGACAAG
>NC_065508.1:52959-69747 GCF_006386435.1 Epinephelus moara | reverse complement strand
GAGAGTCTCCCCTCTTCATATATGGCAGAATATGTCTTTTTCCAACTTGCTATGGTGAGATACATGTAAAAATGTAAGAATTTAGTCACACGGATTTGTTTTTTTCATTGATATAAAAATTAATACAAAATACAGGCACATAGAAGGACATGTAATGATGGCAAATCTGGTTAGCCCACACTGTCCTGAAAAAAAAAACAAGATGTAGCCTTTATAATGACTGTGATATGAGCTTAAAAGTAAAGGCAGTAAAACTACCCCAAAAACGCCTAGGGCCCATAGGGTTAAGACCATACAAAGGCCACCCACCATGTGATGCGAGCCAGCTATTTGATTTGTCACCTAATTCAAATGTGGCCATACCGATCTCTAATTGAGCTGAGGTCATGCTAACGGTAGCTGACGTGGCTCCATTGACTTGCATGAACTTGCATACATGAACTCTTTAAACACCAACCTGTTCAGAGTTTAACATCATGTTATTGCCAACACAGCAGACTTTTTTTATTTTTTTTAAATTTACATGTGTGCAGAGCAGACTGCTGCAGTATAGGAAAAATACACAGTACTAGTATGAATTATGCGGTTCATTCATAAGTGTCAGAGGACTGAGTTGTTGTCCATGTGCTTATTATGTTTAATCCCTGTGTTGTTTCTGTCACTCTCTGTAAAGAAAAGAATGTGCTATACAAATAAATGTGCATTGCATTTCCTTGCCTTTGTGTGACCACAAACATATGTTGGATGTTTTGGTACAAACAAGTTACACTGAGCACGGTTACATGCGCACAATAATCAGATAACTGTGAGTAATCAGGTAATGGTAATAATCCGATTTGACGTGTTTATGTGCACTTCAATAATTTGATAATCAGAAAAACCTGGTTTACATGATTCAGTCCTTCAGTTGGATTTCTCCTCAAGTACATGACATAAAACTCAAACTTCTTGTTACAGTAGATACTCATATCCTTGGAAAACCTCGAAAAGTACGCAAGTCATATATTTGCAAAATAAAGCACTCATCATGCTGACAGCTTATATTCTTACAGTACTGTTTATTTTTATCATTAACAAATACATGTGAGAGCATTCTAATGTGTAGTTTATCAATGAGGAGCCAATTTTACATACTTTGGGTAGATTTGGAGTAAAAGTACTGCAAAGTGCAATATACGAGTGTATTGTATATAAACTTGTCACACAAAGTGCATAACATAGAAGTAAGATAAAATAAAAGTGACAATTTAAACAACATTTAAACACTGAGAATATAAAAATATATTATTTTATGTAAAATCTTTATCTGAAAGGAAACAAAAGCTGTCAGATTAACGTAGTGGAGTAGAAAGTACAATATTGCCCTCTAAAATGTAGTGGAGTGGGAGTATAAAATAGCAAAACCCGAAAGAAACCAGATTAAAGGGTATACATGCACAGAATAATCTGAATATTGGGGAAAAAGCTAGGTGTGTTTATCTGATTTCTCATAATCAGATAATGGCTTTTATCTGATAAAGCCTATCGGATTATGCTGTTTACATGACCACTTGAATAATCAGGTAACTCCAGAAATCAGATAATGATCGGTTTATTAGTGCACATGTAAACGCGCTCATTGTTAGGTGAAACTAGACGTTGAGAAATAGGTCTGTATTTGTTACTCTTATTTACAGCAGTTTCAGGAAGTATGGCCAAACAATATTGTCTATTCTTGAAATTACTTACAACTAAAACACTAATTTAGATTAAGTGTAATGAACATCTTGAGTAACAATATCTAGGAGAAGTGGAGCTGAGGCTTTGTCAAATCCACCTCTGAGGTGGGATCCAAATAATCCTGAAATTTGGTATCAAATTGATCAAGATCTCTGCCTTAACTTTGAAATACCCAAATGCCTTTATCTGGATTAAAGGGAGGATTGCATTACCAGATCTGAATCCTGATCCTCAGGATCTGTGTTGAAATACCCAGTTTTCAGATCAGATCAGGATTTAATCCAATCCAGCCAGGATAATCCTATCAGATCACTTTGAAATACTGGGCCCAGGTGATAAATAATCTCATGGATTATAGTCTTTATGAAGGAGACACATCAGAAACCTTCAGTTAAAATAATAATTAATGAAAGACAGAGACAAGCTGAGAGGATTTTATTCTGAAAAGTATCTTTAATAAAACGTTCTGACTCTGATCAGTTTGTCTAAAAGCAGTTAGAATAAAGATGCAGCAGATTATATCACAGAGTAAATACAGAATATACAGCTGCAGATTATAACGTCATTAATCTGACTCAGGACCTGCTGGAAGAAGAGTTCTGTTTCCCGTTTACAAACACAAACATGTAAACAATCCTGTTTCCTTTGACGCCTTACAGTCATAACTGTGAGTAAAAACAACCCACGTTACCTGTCTGATGATGTCATGTCTTTATGAATGAATTAATCACCCGTCGTGGAAGGTTAATTAAACCCTTCCTCTTGTCTGGAAGGCAGCGGAGCCTTCACAGGCAGCTCTCGTCCTATTCCTCATGCCGTTGGGATGACTCAGGAGCATCCTCAACTTGATGGTTGTCCTCTGATGATGTCACTTCCTGTACTTCTGGTGTCTCCTGAAACAGCTGAGGGCTGCAGAGGAGAGAGACATCTTCATCACTATCATCATCATCATCATCATCAGTAGTATCTAGTTCACAAAGAATTTTGAATAAAACTAATTGATCAGTGAATTCAGATAAATGAAAATAAACATCAGAGTAATCAGTTAAAGACTCTGATCATTAATGAATGAATGAATGAATGAATCATCCAGATTTCCCAGCAGTCTTTGCTTCAAGTGAAACATGCAGGACTGTAAACATCCAGCAGAGGACACCACACAGCAGCTGATTCAGATTATCAGCAAAGACACAAATAACAACAAACAAAAAAAGCTAAACAATAAAAACTAAATCTATCAACAACAACAACAACAACAACAATATAATACAGAAACAACATAAACATGTTGTGTCATCATTAATCTGATGTAATAAACAGATCCTTCTTTATGAGCCTCAGACAAATTCTTACCTGACTGCGGCCAGCGCAGCATCTCCACTGGTTTCTATGGTGATGTCAGTGAAGGGGATGATGTAAGTACCGTGGGAGGGGCCTGCCTCCTCTGGCCCCGCCTCTGAAAGGTGAGGGGCGTGGCGTCCTGTCAACAACACGACGAGTGATCTCGTGAGTTCATCTTCTCTGATCAATAATATGATCGGTGACATGATCAGTCACATGATCTATAACATGATCTATAACATGATCAGTAACATGATCGAAAAGATGATCAGTAACAAGATCGATAACACGATCGATGACGTGATCAGTAACACGATCAATAACATGACGTCAGTGTGTCTCTGACCATCTGTGTCTGTCTGTCCATCAGTCTGATCACCAGCAGCTCTGGATGGACTCAGTTTGGATCCAACAACAGCTGGATGGTCCCCTTTCATGAAGTCCTCCGTCAGCTGGAGGTAACGCTGAAACACAGGAACAACAACAGTACTGAGAGAGCTGTATCTGAGAGAACATCAGGAAGAATCAAACACAACACCAGGAAGAATCAAACACAACATTAGGAAGAATCAAGCACAAAATCAGGAAGAATCAAACACAACACCAGGAAGAATCAAACACAACATTAGGAAGAATCAAGCACAACATCAGGAAGAATCAAACACAACATCAGGAAGAATCAAAGACAACATCAGGAAGAATCAAAGACAACATTAGGAAGAATCAAACACAACATCAGGAAGACTCAAACATACAACATCAGGAAGAATCAAACACAACATCAGGAAGAGTCAAACACAACATCAGGAAGAATCAAAGACAACATCAGGAAGAATCAAAGACAACATTAGGAAGAATCAAACACAACATCAGGAAGACTCAAACATACAACATCAGGAAGAATCAAACACAACATCAGGAAGAATCAAACACAACATCAGGAAGAATCAAACACAACATCAGGAAGAATCAAAGACAACATCAGGAAGAATCAAAGACAACATTAGGAAGAATCAAACACAACATCAGGAAGACTCAAACATACAACATCAGGAAGAATCAAACACAACATCAGGAAGAATCAAACACAACATCAGGAAGAATCAAACACAACATCAGGAAGAATCAAAGACAACATCAGGAAGAATCAAAGACAACATTAGGAAGAATCAAACACAACATCAGGAAGACTCAAACATACAACATCAGGAAGAATCAAACACAACATCAGGAAGAATCAAACACAACATCAGGAAGAATCAAACACAACATCAGGAAGAATCAAAGACAACATCAGGAAGAATCAAAGACAACATTAGGAAGAATCAAACACAACATCAGGAAGACTCAAACATACAACATCAGGAAGAATCAAACACAACATCAGGAAGAATCAAACACAACATCAGGAAGAATCAAACACAATATCAGGAAGACTCAAAGACAACATCAGGAAGAATCAAAGACAACATCAGGAAGAATCAAAGACAACATTAGGAAGAATCAAACACAACATCAGGAAGACTCAAACATACAACATCAGGAAGAATCAAACACAACATCAGGAAGAGTCAAACACAACATCAGGAAGAATCAAACACAACACCAGGAAGAATCAAACACACAACATCAGGAAGAATCAAACACAACACCAGAACATAAAATGTGATGAAGTTTTATTTTTTTCTGTCATTATGAAAAGTTATGCCAGTTTGTCTTTCTGCTGAAGACAGGGAAATTTGTCCTAAAGCTGCTGCCGTATTTATCTCCTCCACCATAACGAAGCAGTTTCATCCAGCCGTGACAGAGGGGACAGACGGAGTTACACTTTGTGACGGGGGAGGAGGATGGTTCGGTTTTGGGAAGAGAGTGTTTGTGTCAAACAGGAAACAGTAACAAGTTGGACTTCCTGTAATGAAGTTTTTGTTGTGAGTTTGATTGAACAGACTCACCTAGGACGAATCATAATAAAGAGACTTGGTACCTTTTTGTAGTCGTCAGTCAACGTGTTTCCAAAGGAGACGACCAATGAGGAGAAAGAAGGTCTAGACTGAGGTTTCTCCTCCCAACACTGTCTCATCAGGTCGTAACTGAGGACACAGAGACAGACATAGGACACCTCAGACTGAAGGGATCCACTAAGTGAAGAGCGCAGAGCTTCACTTCAGGTGACCTGATTGGCTGAATGAACTCAAATTAGGCGTGGAGATGAAACAGATGATGTCATAATGACAGTAAAGAGAAGCGTGCGGAGCTCAGTCTGAGTCATACATGTTGTGCGAAGCATGATCAGGTCGACTCATCCTGTATCCTCTCTTCAGGGACGAGTAGAACTCCTGGGTCATGGGGAGGTCAGGGTACGGGCTCCCACCTGGGACAAAACACACATCACACTGCAGTGAGGCAGATGGAGAATGGGTGGACTGGTGTGTGCACTGGTCTAAACTGGTTTACCCAGAGAGAAGATCTCCCACAGTAAGACTCCGTAGGACCAGACGTCACTTTGAGAGCTGTAAATGTTCTGGAAGATGCTCTCTGGAGACATCCACTTCACCGGCAGGAAGCTCTGAAAATTAAAGGGTGCACTTTTTACCGTCTGTTTATGAAACTACGATTGTTTATTAATAATCGATGTCATTCACTGACGTTTCCTCGGGCGACGTAGTCCTGGTCTTTCGTCAGATCTCTGGCCAAACCAAAGTCACAGATCTTCACCAGCTTCGCCTCACACACCAGGACGTTCCTCGCTGCCAGGTCTCTGTGGACACACTGTGGGACAACAGAGTGACACGAGTCTATACACAGCAAAACATGTTAACCCACACCGCATCACATGAACACACAACACAACACCTTAACACACAACACAACACATGAACACACAACACATGAACAGACAACACAACACATGAACACACAACACATGAGCACACAACACAACACATGAACACACAACATATGGACACAAAATATATGAGCACACAACACATGATCACACAACACATGAACACACAACACATGATCACACAACACATGAACACACAACACATTAACATACAACACATGAACACACTACACATGAACACACAACACAACACATGAAGACACAACACACCACATGAACACACAACACCTGAACACACAACACAACACATTAACACACAACACAACACATGAACACAAAACACATTAACACACAACACAACACATGAACACACAACACGTGAACACACAACACAACACATGAACACACAACACAACACCTGAACACACAACACTTGAACACACAACACATGAACATGCAGCAGTGTTGATGACTGAGTGACCTACGTTTCTGGAGGACAGGAAGTCCATGGCCTGAGAGATCTGGTAGGAGAAACTGAGGAGGTCGTTGAGACTGAGGACAGGAGAGTCACTGAGGAGGACAGCTGGCGCCTCCTGCTGGTCTGAAGGAGAAGGACACGGTCAGTTACAGTTTTAATGCTCCTTATACTTCATCCTGTTTCACTCAGAGCTGTTGTCCTCCATCATGGACACTCTCTGTCCCATCTAGTGGTAGTGAGACCACAATACACTAATTCATGTAAAAACAAGATGGCTGCCATCTCTGCAGAGTCAGTCTGCAGCTGATCCTGAGACAGACGTGGACAAAACCTGATCAGAGTTTATGTTAATGATTCTGTCGTTAAAGATCAAAATAAAGATCCTGTCTTTAACACTGTGACGTCCTTCAGTTTGAACATATAAAACACATGAATGTAAACACATGTTATATGTACAGTATTTGTACACAGAATATGTCATGTATCACCTGTGGGCATGTACGGCGTCTCGTAGACCGCAGGCTCAATATCGGCATAGCTGAGCTCCTTCATTGCCACATACTGAACGCTCTCCTCTTTATTCATGTCCATGTACCCTCCATCACTCTCACTGCAGGGACAGACAGAGAGACAGACAGCGTCAACCTCAGAGACAGACAGGTAGAGATAGAGAGACAGGTGTGTGTGTGTGTGTGTGTGTGTGTGTGTGTGTGTGTGTGTGTGTGTGTGTGTGTGTGTGTTGACCTCTTGGTGTGTGTGTCACTCTGTAGGAAGGTGTGTTTGTTCCTCTGCAGGTAGTTCACCAGGTCTCCATGACGACAAAACTCAGTGATGAGATATACAGGACCTGGACAGACAGACAGACAGACAGACATACAGACAGACAGACAGAGAGCCAGTTGTTGTGTCCTGTATGATCAGCTGTAGTTCTCTGTTCCTCCACAGGGTGGCATCACTGCAGAGCTCTAACCTGGTGAGACCATCCTGATGTTGTGAGCTCTGTGCTCAGTCTCTGTCTGGACTCACTGACGCCTCACACACCCGATAATTCAAATCCAATCAGAGCCAATCAGGGATCAGCACTGTAGGCGCTGAATCTGACATTAGTGAACACAACAATGAATGATGTTACTGCAGACACAGAGTAAATAACAACAAGTAAACAACATCGTTTTAAGATGGCGTCAGGTGCACCAAGTGCATTTGGAGCTCTGGTAGCAGTATCAGTTTATGCTGTTTTTTTAAGCATTTTAGGTCACCGTTTTAAAAATTCTGAGGAGTGCTTTGGATATGATACTTTTACGCAGCTGAGAACTGAGCGTTTGGACGAAATCTGTCACCTGTCAGTCAAAGCTGACAAGCTTTGTGGATATGGCAGTGTTGTCTGGATCACCTTGCAGTCTAAAGCCGCATTCAAAGCAAGTTCCGGAGGAACCCAGCGATATATTAATATTATCAATCTGCCTACTGCTTTCAGGAGATATCCATCAGTGTCCGGGCCCTACAAACTTGCAAACAGCAAAACACCGGTAAAAATAAGCCTAACATCAGCAGCAGCAGCTGCTGCTCTAACTGCAGAAAGGTGGTAAGACCAAACGCCAAAGCAGTTGCATGTGACTTTTGTGACATTTTTGTTCATATAAGGTGCAGAAATATTGCTCCAAAATTGTATGACCAGGCTGTAAGAAATAAGTCAGATATCCCGCTGGTTTGTAACCGGTGTTGTGTGCAGGAAATGTGCAGCGCCGATGTCTTTGATGACACAAATGATGTGAGGACTTATGATGAGGATAGCATGGATGGGAGAGACTATGATTCACTCGGCCTTTTAAATCGGAAAGGGATGCATTTTATTCACGTCAATGCCAGGAGTCTTCTTCCCAAACTGGATAAAATCCGGCACCTCGCGACTACTTCAAAAGCTGCTGTGATCGCTGTGTCGGAGACCTGGCTGGACAGTTCTATTCAAGATGGTGAAGTTGGGCTTTTAGGTTATTACATCTACCAACGAGATCGCAACAGACACGGAGGAGGAGTATGCCTTTTTATAAGGACTGACATAACTTTCAATCCGCGTCATGATCTACAGGTGGATGGCTTGGAGGCAGCTTGGGTGGAGTTAATTCTTCCTAAAACCAAGCCCATCATTGTAGGTGTCTGTTACCGCCCGCCTAAACAAACAGACTTCTATGAACTCCTTGAATCTGTCTGTTGTGAAACCAATATTTGCCGAGAGAAAGAATGTGTCATCATGGGTGATTTTAATACAAATCTATTATTGCCACGAAGTAGCCTAAAAGAGTCTCTTTCATGTCTCTGTAAGGTGTCTGGTTTACAGCAATTAATTACTGAGCCTACTAGGTTGTCTATTAATTGCCAGTCCCTTCTTGACTTGATTTTAGTATCTGACTGTGGAATGATATGTCACTCAGGTGTGTTGGATGTGGCTTTCAGTGATCATAATGCAGTTTTTTGCACACGCAAGAAAATGAAATCTCAGCCAATAAATGAGCATTGTTCCATCAAATACAGATGTACCAAACAGTACTCTGCTGAGGTGTTCAATCAAAGGCTATTTGAGAGAAACTGGTCGGATGTACTCGAATGTAATGATGTTGACAAAGCTTGGGATTTGTTCAAGCAGCATTTCATAGCTGTTCTTGATAAAGTTGCACCAATGAGGGAAACAAGAATTAAGCACAGAAGTGCATGTTGGATGTCATCTGAAATCGTTGATCTGATCAGACAACGTAACAGATGTTTCATAAATTTAAAAAGTCTAAACTACCAGCTGACTATAACTCTTATGCTAATCTTAGAAATCAAGTTAGTTACAAGGTCCAGCAGGCTAAGTCTGAATTATATTCTGATTCCATTGCTGCAAATGCAAAACAGCCTAAAAAACTATGGAAAATTCTCAATGATATGGGATCAACAGCAAAATCAAAATCACAGTCTGGTAAAGCAGGGCTTATTATTGAAGATGAGATGTATTTTGATAAGCGGCTGATTGCCTGCCATTTTAACCATTACTTTACAACGGTTGCTGCCAGTCTGGTCAGTAAATTGCCAGGTGCTTCTGATAAATATGGCAATTCATTTGTTAACTCCTTTTATAGAAGTAAAAATGTCTCTGCAGATGCATTTGCAATTAGTCCTGTCTCAGAGGATAAAGTGGTCCACTGGCTTGGACCTTATCCCCTCCAGGTTTCTTAGGGATAGTGCTGGGGTTACATCTAGTATTCTTACCTATGTCATAAATCTGTCCATAAGTCAGGGTGTTTTCCCAAACGATATGAAGAATGCTAGGATGGTTCCGCTCTTAAAGAAAAATAACAGAGCTAATGTTGGGGATTATAGGCCAGTCTGTAAACCATATCAAAGATTTTTTAACATCTTGTGTATGAACAGGTGGAGGAGTATCTCATCAGGCATGATCTATTATATGAGCTCCAGTCTGGTTTTAGAGCTGCATATTCTACTGACACCTGTCTCATTCACCTCTTCGACTATGTGCGTCAGAATTTTGATCTAGGGAATTATGTTGGTATGCTTCTACTTGACTTGCAAAAAGCATTCGATACTGTGAACCATGACATTTTGATTTCTAAATTACAGTGCATGGGTTTTAGAAACTCAGCACTCAAATGGTTCACTTCTTACCTAACGGATAGGACACAAGTATGCGATGTTGAGGGGACCCTCTCTGATCCACAGAGTATAACATGCGGGGTGCCCCAAGGTTCGATCCTGGGGCCCCTGTTATTTTTAATATACATAAATGACATGTCAGCTGCGGTACGGTGCAAGTTGCTATTATATGCCGATGATTCTGCTTTACTTGTCCCAGGGTGTAATGTTAAAGACATTGAAAATACTCTTGGCATAGAGTTTGAGTCTGTCTACCAGTGGCTTGTAGACAATAAGCTCTCTATGCATCTGGGCAAGACTGAATCAATCTTGTTTGGTACAAAAAGGAAGTTAATAAAATCAAATACTTTAAAGGTGATGTGTAATGGGTCTGAAATTGTGTCTAAATCAAGTGTCACATATTTGGGTCTAACACTGGATCAATCACTTATAGGTGAATCCATTGCAGCAAAAACTTTAGCCAAATGTGCCTGTAAGTTGAAGTTTTTATATCGCAAAACAAAGCTTTTTGATTTTTCTGTAAAGAAATTATTGGTATTAACTGTGATTCAATGTCATGTGGATTTTGCTTGCTCTGCATGGTTTTCTGGGTTGACAGTGAAACTTTAAAACAAATTCCAAGTGCTGCAAAACAATGTTATTCAGTATCTGTTAAAAGCCCCCCCGTACTCATATTGGTAGGGAGGAGTTTACAAGAGCTGGTCTACTACCTGTACATCTAAGAGTAGAGCAACTTAAGCTGAACCATATGTTTAACATTGTTAATCGTCATGCCCCCAAATATTTATGCTCTAATGTATCCATGGTCCACACGCAGCATAGTCATAACACTAGGGCCAGCATCCGCTCCTGCATAGTTCCTAGAGCTAATAATGCAGTTAAAAACTCTTTCTTTTACACTGGTATCATGGCATGGAATAGTTTGCCCAATTGCTGCAAAACGCTTCTCATCACGAGGGATTTTTAAAAGACAGGTCAAGGAGATTTTATGGAACAAGGTGGATATTTATTGATGAATTGGATAGTTTTTTACAGCTGTTTCTTTTTTACTGTATGTATTTTTAGTCTGAGTTTGTCTGCTTCTTGTTTATTTGTTTCTTGTGTGTAAACACCAAGGACCATGCTGGAAATAAGTATTTTACTTTAGCATGTCATCCTTAGGATTACTGTCTTATCATCTTCCTGAAATCAATCAATCAATCAATCAATCAACAACAACAACAGTTTGACCTCACAGAGTTCCTCAGAGGAAACAACGTTGTCATCGTTCTTCTGACAGATTTGAGAAAAGCCTGTCAGCTGACTCGATGTTCCTGGTGTTCTGTTTCTCTGATTGGCTGAAGGAGTTTGTCTGTCCAGGTGAGTCCTCCTGAAAGTGTCTGAGGTGTCAGAGTCCAGACTAGTACAAACAACATGTAGAGCTCACAACATCAGGCCGTCTCACCAGGCTCTCAGCTCACAGACGAGTTAGTTAGTTCATTGGTTCGTTAAACAAACTGTGAGATTCGATCAGATTAATGTGGATTAACTCAAGATTAGACGATGAATCTCCTGAGACCTCAGCTTCTGTGTGGTCTGAATCTTTAATGTCTCTGAGCTGTTTGGGATCAGTCGGACCTGATGAATAGAAAAACTGAACATTGTCTTTAAATAGGAAGTAGTTTTAGAAAAAACAGATGTCCTCATATGAGGACGTTTAATTTCAACACACACAGTGTGTCATAAAGAATCAAACTGTTAATTTCAATATCTGAACGTTGTTGTGAAAAATCTTTTGTGATTTGTTTGTAACTGTGGATGAATTTTCTTTGCTCCATACTCTGAGCAAGGTCTGTCCTTTTGTCTGTAGAGACAGTCTGACAATAATAAAGTCCCAGTGTCCTTTACAAACATTATTTATCAGAAATAAAGTCTGAACCATAAACTCTGATCAGGTTTTGTCCATGTCTGTCTCAGGATCAGCTGCAGACTGACTTGGCAGAGATGTCAGCCATCTTGTTTTTACATGGATTAGTGTATTGTGGTCTCACTACCACTAGGTGGGACAGAGAGTGTCCATGATGGAGGACAACAGTTCTGAGTGAAGCAGGATGAAACCCAGAATGAGACGTTGTGACGGCCTGCTCCTCTGCCTGCTCTCTGGCTTTCTCACTTCCCTGGGTGGAAGTTTTGGGCAGGTCGTCAGGCCAATTTGCCTCGCCTGTGTGTATGTGGACCAGGGTATTGAAGGGCTGTCTAAACTGACATTCTCCCTCTTGCTGCTTGCTGGTTTCCACCTGCCATGGGGAATTAAGTATTGTTTCCTCCTGCATTCAACACTTTGACACAGCACACTCCACTCACCCATACACTGCATACATGACTGACACTTAACATTTAATCCCACTCATACTTTTTGGTTTATTTTGATCTAATTTCAACTTAAATGATTTAGTAATAAATTATATTTTGATTTGGTACTTCATGTGTGGACTCCCTTGTTGCCACTAACTGGCCCGGTTTGTGACAATGTCCTCATGTGAGGACGCAGGGTCTCAGGAGGTTCAGTAAGGATTAGTTCAGGATCCAAGTGTTCACCTCCTCTGGTGCACGCTCCGAGCAGGTTGACCACGTTCAGGTGAGGACCGAGATGAACCAACACCTTCAACTCCGACATCAAGGACTGAACAGCACCACTGCTGGCTGAACACACACACACACACACACACACACACACAAACACAGATGACGTTACAGAATTGATTTCAGGACTGAAGTTAATCAATAATCAGTCTGACAGGTACATACGTTTGACCATCTTAACGGCTGCTTTAGTCGTAGAATGAGAGTGAAGCAGACCGGAGACAGTCGCCTCGACAACACGACCAAACGCACCTGAACCCAACACCCGACCTGGAGACAGACAGGCAGACAGACAGACAGGCAGACAGAATCAGAGATTTCTGATCCACAGTTGTCTGTGGGGATTAAGAAGTATCAGTACCTAGTAACTACTAAAGAGTATTACCTAGGACTACGTTGTCTCGTGGTACTTCCCAGGTGGAGTTGTAGGGCAGGTGGGCGGGGTCAAGGTAGGTGTACTGCTGTCCATCAGGACTCACCGACTCAATCACCTTCCAACGAACTTCATAACGAGGTTTCTAACAAACAGGAAGAACTGGGTCAAATAAAAGATTCTGCTGAGGTACTGCTGTTACACTGAACTACAAACAACTGAAACACTGAAACTACAAACTACTGTAACACTGAAACTACAAACTACTGTAACACTGACACTACAAACTACTGTAGCACGGAAACTACAAACTAGTGTCACACTGAAACTACAAACTACTGTAACAGTGAACTACAAACTACTGCAGCACTGAAACTACAAACTACTGTAACACTGAAACTACAAACTACTGAAACACTGAAACTACAAACTACCGTAACACTGACACTACAAACTATTGTAGCACTGAAAGTACAAACTACTGTAGCATGGAAACTACAAACTACTGTCACACTGAAACTACAAACTACTGTAACACTGAACTACAAACTACTGCAGCACTGAAACTACAAACTACTGTAACACTGAAACTACAAACTACTGTAACACTGAAATTACAAACTACTGTAACACTGAACTGCAAACTACTGTAACACTGAAACTACAAACTGCTGTCACAATGAAACTACAAACTACTGTAACACTGAAACTCCAAAGAACTGTAACACTGAAACTACAAACTACTGTAACACTGAAACTACAAAGTACTGCAGCACTGAAACTACATACTACTGTAGCACTGAACTACAAACACTGTAGCACTGAAACTACAAACTACTGTATCACTGAAACTACAAAGTACTGCAGCACTGAAACTACAAACTAATGTAACACTGAAACTACAAACTACTGTAACACTGAAACTACAAAGAACTGTAACACTGAAACTACAAACTACTGTAACACTGAACTACAGACTACTGTATCACTGAAACTACAAAGTACTGCAGCACTGAAACTACAAAGAACTGCAAAAGTGAAACTACAAAACTACTGTTACACTGAAACTACAAAGAAGTGCAACAGTGAAACTACAAAGAAGTGCATCAGTGAAACTACAAACTACTGTAACACTGAAACTACAAAGAACTGCAACACTGAAACTACAAACTACTAAAACACTGAAACTATAAAGTACTGCAGCACTGAACTACAAACTGCTGTAACACTGAAATTACAAACTACTGTATCACTGAAACTACAAACTACTGTAACACTGAAACTACAAACTACTCTAACACTGAAACTACAAATGACTGTAGCACTGAAACTACAAACTACTGTAACACTGAAACTACAAAGTACTGTAGCACTGAAACTACAAACTACTGCAGCAATGAAACTACAAACTACTGTAACACTGAAACTACAAACTACTGTAGCACTGAAACTACAAATTACTGTAACACTGAAACTACAAACTACTGTAGCACTGAAACTACAAATTACTGTAACACTGAAACTACAAAGTACTGTAGCACTGAAACTACAAATTACTGTAACACTGAAACTACAAACTACTGTAGCACTGAAACTACAAATTACTGTAACAGTGAAACTACAAACTACTGTAGCACTGAAACTACAAATTACTGTAACACTGAAACTACAAACTACTGTAGCACTGAAACTACAAATTACTGTAACAGTGAAACTACAAACTACTGTAGCACTGAAACTACAAATTACTGTAACACTGAAACTACAAAGTACTGTAGCACTGAAACTACAAATTACTGTAACACTGAAACTACAAAGTACTGTAACACTGAAACTACAAACTACTGTAACACTGAAACTACAAACTACTTTAGCACTGAAACTACAAAGAACTGTAACACTGAAACTACAAACTACTGCAGCACTGAAACTACAAACTACTGTAACACTGAAACTACAAAGTACTGTAACACTGAAACTACAAACTACTGTAGCACTGAAACTACAAATTACTGTAACACTGAAACTACAAAGTACTGCAGCACTGAAACTACAAAGAAGTGCATCAGTGAAACTACAAACTACTGTAACACTGAAACTACAAAGAACTGCAACACTGAAACTACAAACTACTAAAACACTGAAACTATAATGTACTGCAGCACTGAACTACAAATGACTGTAGCACTGAAACTACAAACTACTCTAACACTGAAACTACAAATTACTGTAACACTGAAACTACAAACTAATGTAACACTGAAACTACAAATGACTGTAGCACTGAAACTACAAACTACTGTAACACTGAAACTACAAATGACTGTAACACTGAAACTACAAACTACTGTAACACTGAAACTACAAACTACTTTAGCACTGAAGCTACAAAGTACTGTAGCACTGAAACTACAAACTACTGCAGCACTGAAACTACAAACTACTGTAACACTGAAACTACAGCACGTCATAGTACTGACTTTTCTCCAGAGGAGGATGAGGATGATGAGGAAGACAACGGCGAGGATGACCAGAACCAGAACGACCGCCAACACTGTGACCTGAGACAGAAGAGCTGGAGACAGACAGGAGGTCAGAGAGAGACAGGAGGACAGAGTCAGACAGGAGGACGGACAGACAGAGAGACAAGAACACAGATAAATAATGTACATCACTACAGATTACTGTCTGTCCATCCTGTAGAGAGACCCCTCCTCAGAGGGTCCAAGGACAGAGAGTCCAAGCGTCCAAAACAGAGGGTCCAAGGACAGAGAGTCCAAGGACAGAGAGTCCAAGGACAGAGGGTCCAAGGACAGAGAGTACAAGGACTGAGAGTCCAAGGGCAGAGAGTCCAAGGACTGAGAGTCCAAGGGTAGAGGGTTCAAGGACAGAGAGTCCAAGGACAGAGGGTTCAAGGGCAGAGAGTCCAAGGACTGAGGGTCCAAGGACAGAGAGTCCAAGGACAGAGAGTCCAAGGACTGAGAGTCCAAGGGCAGAGGGTCCAAGGACTGGGAGTCCAAGGACAGAGGGTTCAAGGACAGAGAGTCCAAGGACAGAGGGTTCAAGGGCAGGGGGTTCAACGACAGAATCCAAGGACAGAGGGTTGAAAGGTAGACAGGTGGAAGGGTAGACAGTAGGACAGGTGGACAGTACATACAGTTGGACAGTAGGACAGGTAGACAGTATGTATACTTGGACAGGTGGACTGTAGGACAGGTGGACAGTACATACAGTTGGACAGGTGGACAGTAGGACAGGTGGACAGTACGTACAGTTGGACAGGTGGACAGTACGTACAGTTGGACAGGTGGACACGTAGACAATATGTATAGTTGGACAGGTGGACAGTACGTACAGTTGGACAGGTGGACAGTAGGACAGGTGGACAGTATGTACAGTTGGACAGTAGGACACGTAGACAATATGTATAGTTGGACAGGTGGACAGTAGGACAGGTGGACAGTACGTACAGTTGGACAGGTGGACAGTAGGACAGGTGGACAGTACGTACAGTCGGACAGGTGGACAGTAGGACAGGTGGACAGTACGTATAGTTAGACAGGTGGACAGCAGGACAGGTGGACAGTACGTATAGTTGGACAGGTGGACAGTAGGACAGGTGGACAGTTGGACAGGTGGACAGTAGGACAGGTGGACAGTACGTACAGTTGGACAGGACTCGCATGTCTCTGGCTCTTCGTCCTGCAGAGTTTTTGGCTTCACAGCGAACAGCTGACAGCGAGCTGAGACTCTGGAGAG
>NC_065508.1:47959-50459 GCF_006386435.1 Epinephelus moara | reverse complement strand
ATGTTGACGAAGGAGCGAATCCGATTGGGTAGGAAGTCAGTCAGAGGCTCAACTTCCTGAATCGACACCAGAGAAGATCTTTAAACAGAGAACACACGAGACACTACAGACAGACAGACAGGTGGAGACAGAGATGGACAGATGGACAAACAGACAGAGACAGGTGGAGACAGAGACGGACAGATGGACAAACAGACAGAGACAGGTGGAGACAGAGACAGGTACCTGTCTTCGGGGGAAGTCCCAGGAGAAGAAGACCATCTCTGTGTCTTTGACGGTGCAGTTGACAGTGAGGACCTCCCCCTGCTTCAACACACTGCTGGACACCGTCAGGTCCACCTCCATCACCTTAGGAACTGAGGGACAGACAAGTGGAGACAGACAGAGACAGGTCAGGTGGAGACAGAGACAGGCAGGTCAGATGGAGACAGACAGACAGGTCAGGTGGAGACAAAGTCAGACAGACAGGTGGAGACAGAGACAGACAGGTGGAGAAAGAGACAGACAGACAGGTGGAGAGAGAGACATACAGATCAGGTGCTGAGACATTAGCGTCCTCTCATCTCGTCCTGATGGACTCACCTACGATGCTGAAGACGTAGTACACCTGTGACTCTGTCTCCTCGTCTCGGCGGGAGGCCACGCACATGTATGACGTGTCGTTCAGACGACCCGTGAAGCCGCGGCCCGGCTCGTGTGTCATCCCGGTAACTGGCGTCCTGCCGGGACGTTGGTACAGCGTGACGTTGAGCTGCGGGTCGGACACCACGCAGGGGATGGTGTCTTCCTCCGCCTCCTTCATCACTACACCTGGACCCAGCGGGACGAACCATTCTTCCGGACCTGAGGGGGGACAGGTAGGGTCAGGACAACAGGTGTCTCACAGGTGGGACGGACGTCATGGCTACATGATGAATATCATGTCACCTCGACCAGGTATGAAGATGTCCACGTCTCTTCTCTGATAGGACGACGCCTCCTCACAGGTGTATCTCCCAGAATTCCTCCAGGTGGCGTTAAAGAGCTGCAGGACGCTGCTGGACCCCTGATTCTCCACAACAACCCCGTCCACCTGAGTGTCCTGAGGTAACCGCCACGTCACCTGACTCCATCCCGAACACACCTGCAGAGACAGACAGGTACCTGAACACACCCGTAGAGACAGACAGGTACCTGAACACACCTGCAGAGACAGACAGGTACCTGAACACACCCGTAGAGACAGACAGGCACCTGAACACACCTGCAGAGACAGACAGGTACCTGAACACACCCGTAGAGACAGACAAGTGTTTACTGACCACACTGTAGTTTGAGTTTGAGTTCAGCAGAACGTCAGGGTTTGAAGGAAGCAGCTCCAGAGAGACACCTCCATCAGGACACAACAGGAACACACCTGCAGACAGACAGACAGTCAGTCAGACAGTCAGTCAGACAGACAGTCAGTCATACAGGCACACAGACAGACAGACAGACAGACAGCTATCAGTCCACATTTAAAGTCTGACATGTTACCCACCAAACAGGAAGTGCAGCACACTCAGACTTCCTGTTTGTCCTCTAGTGGACGCCATCATGGCTGCTGATCCTGAGCAACAACAACAAAAACAACAAGGAGAGATTTCAAATTAAAAGTCTGATTTGGTCGAACCAGAGAAACATTAGCAGCTCTTTGTGTTTGTGAAACATCTGGAGCACAGTCAGTATAACCTTTATTTATATATTTGCTCCTCAGGTTTCTGGGTAAAATTCTTCACAGAGTTACTGTAACACAGTCTGATTACGGGGCAGGGCATGATGGGAAATGTGGTGTTTTTCAAACAGCTGCTGACTGAAGGACTTTTATTCTGAAATTTGTCAGCCGTCAGTGAAACACAAACAGTCTGTTTAAATCATCCAGTCAGAGCTCTGATGGTCAGAGCAGACCTCAACACATTCCTCTGACTCTGTGTGTGTGTGTGTGTGTGTGTGTGTGTGTGTGTGTGTCTGTGTGTGTGTGTGTGTCACTGTGTGTGTGTGTGTGTGTGTGTGTGTGTGTGTGTGTGTGTGTGTGTGTGTGTGTGTCACTGTGTGTGTGTGTGTGTGTGTGTGTGTGTGTGTGTGTGTGTGTGTGTGTGTGTGTGTCACTGTGTGTGTGTGTGTGTGTGTGTGTGTGTGTGTGTGTGTGTGTGTGTGTGTGTGTGTCACTGTGTGTGTGTGTGTGTGTGTGTGTGTGTGTGTGTGTGTGTGTGTGTGTGTGTGTGTCACTGTGTGTGTGTGTGTGTGTGTGTGTGTGTGTGTGTGTGTGTGTGTGTGTGTGTGTGTCACTGTGTGTGTGTGTGTGTGTGTGTGTGTGTGTGTGTGTGTGTGTGTGTGTGTGTGTGTCACTGTGTGTGTGTGTGTGTGTGTGTGTGTGTGTGTGTGTGTGTGTGTGTGTGTGTGTGTCACTGTGTGTGTGTGTGTGTGTGTGTGTGTGTGTGTGTGTGTGTGTGTGTGTGTGTGTGTCACTGTGTGTGTGTGT
>NC_065508.1:41268-46442 GCF_006386435.1 Epinephelus moara | reverse complement strand
GAGCACAGAACCTTGCGGAACTCCAAAACAAACTTTGGTACGTAAGGATGATTCATTATGAACATCAACAAACTGAAAACGATCAGATAAATAAGATTTAAACCAGCTCAGTGCAGAACCTTTTAGGCCAATTAAGTGATCCAGTCTCTGCAGTAGATGATGATGATGATGATGATGATGATGTCACTGATCTACAGTGTTAGGACGTATCTGCAGACCTGACGGAGGGAGGGGCCATGTGTCCAGGACTCAGCAGGTTTGATTCTGAATCTGAGGGTCTGAGTCAGACCTCGAACGGCGGTGCGCTTTGAAGCCACTGTAGTGACCAAACATGGAAATACAACTTCCTGGTTAATCACGTGATGTCATAGACACTCCAATTGTTAAAGAGACGTCTGTAAATCAGTGGACACGTTTATTTTTAGTGTCACAACCTCAGAGAAACGTCTCGTTTCACTATCAGTGTTTGATCCATTCAGTCTGAGAACATCTGGAGAGTCTCAGAGCCAAAGATTAAATCATTGCATCTCCATTCAGGTTAGCGGAGCACTAAACAGGAAGTAGCAGTTCAGTTGGTGGACAACTGTAGTGTGTCTGCTCCGTGGGTCCAATAATGTGGAGGCAGCGCTGATCATCGGAGTATTTTCATACCACAGACAAAGAGTGTTTTTGGTTTCACTAAACAACTGTCACAGGAATGAACGAGGCCCCGCCTCCAACGCTGTATCCAGGTCTTTTTATACATCCATGGTCTGAACAGCTGATGCTAATGCTAAGCTAGCTGCAGTTAAAATCAGATGATGTGATGAGGTTGTGGAAGATTTAAAGCTGTTTAACGAGATTGACGAGTCATGTAAGACTTTATCTGTATTTAGTTTATGTCAGTTTATTGTTGAATTTATGAAGTAATTTAATTACTTTTCTCAAAGTAATGTGTAATGAGTAACTGATTACAGTGTGGATTCACAGGACCACAGATGATTTGTCATTTGTTAAAATCTAAACTGGATATGTGAAGGCTTTTCTTCTCTGCATGCTCTTTGTTCTTCCCACCTCACACCTCAGTGAGACACAAGTCTCAAAACTTGATTGGACAGTACTTTTTAGTGACATGTGACGGTCCGGGAGGCAGACACTGTCTCCACATTTAAGACTAGACTTAAGACTTTCCTCTTTGATAAAGCTTATAGTTAGGGCTGGCTCAGGCTTGCCCTGTACCAGCCCCTAGTTAGGCTGACTTAGGCCTAGTCTGCTGGAGGACCCCCCTATAATACACCGGGCACCTTCTCAATTTCAATTCAATTCAATTCAGTTAGCTTTATTGGCATGAATGGTATCAACTGTTGCTGCCGAAAGCAGAACTTACATACAGACATACAATTCAATTACAACACAATTAATACAAATACATTAAATATTTTACATTAAGTCCATGTTACATTAAATAGGCAGAGTGTTATAAGGAGACTGTGTTGTTGTGTCTCTCAGGCTGTGACATGCACTGACATATTTTGCTGCTTCTATGGTACTGACGCTGTTTTCTCCAAGTAGATGATGCATATTCTCCTGATCACAGAGGGGATCAAAATCTTTGAGTTTATGTTTCATTTTTGAAAAGAACTTGGTTCTAAGTTCTTCATATGTGTTACATTTGAACATGTCTCTCTCTCTCTCTCTCTCTCTCTCTCTCTCTCTCTCTCTCTCTCTCTCTCTCATTGTGTCATGCGGATTACTGTTAATTTATTATGCTGATCTGTTCTGTACGACATCTATTGCACGTCTGTCCGTCCTGGAAGAGGGATCCCTCCTCAGTTGCTCTTCCTGAGGTTTCTACCGTTTTTTTTCCCCGTTAAAGGGTTTTTTGGGGAGTTTGGGGAAGGATGTTGTATGCTGTAAAGCCCTGTGAGGCAAATTGTGATTTGTGATATTGGGCTTTATAAATAAAATTGATTGATTGATTGATTGATTGGTTTTATCAGCCGGCTGAACATCTGGTATCAGCAGAGTGTGAGGCTGCTGTCACAATAAAGTAAATTTTCTCCTGATTTGTGTGTCTGAAAAACATGATGTCAGGATTTTTAAGGGGGCGGGGCTTGTGATAAATGGGTCTAACATTTACTTCAGTGACTTTGAGGTGATGGAAACATTCATAATCTGAACCCATGTTGACTGGAGGACTCACAGGACCGCCACAAGTCTCCTAAAGGGGCGGGGCAGAGGAGTAACCCATGTGACACAGATACAGGAAGTGACTCTACGGTGGTCTGTCTTGGTAGGTCAACACTCAGTGATGTAACTTAATAAATGTAAACAGGTGAGTTGTATAAAATGTGTCACGGATGTTGAAACGATCTGCAGAGACCAGACAGGCTGTAAACATGACGTTAACATGGAGGACTGTGGGGACGAAGTCAGTCCTGGAGACACCCTCTGGTGGATGTTAGAGGAACTGCAGGGTGTAGATGTTTTTGAAGCTTGGTGTAGTAGCTCCGCCCACACCTTACTTTGTGATGACATCACAGATATTTACAAACATAAACCTTCCCTGGATCAAACACTCAGAGCAGACACACATTTAACCAGGTGTGTAATCACTGCTGTACAGGTGTGAACTCACCTGTCTGTCACTGGTCCATGTTGAAGGTTGTTTTCTGCGTCCTGATTGGTTGAGATCAGATGATTGTCAGCGACCTTCAGAGTCAGAGACAACCGAAACTTTACATATAATATTTATTATCAGCTGACACGTTAATATTTATATCAAACTTTTATTTTCACTGCTGAGCTGAAACTCAATAAGATCCACTTCCTGTGGGAGTACCACAATAAAAGCTCTCAACAACTCAAAGACCACCGACCCTCTCCTGGGCTTTTATTGTGAAGGTTTAGATTTACGTTATTACATTTCTACAGTATATTATGTTAATTTATATGTATATATATATATACACACACACACACATATATATGTATATATATATATATATATATATATGTGTGTGTGTGTGTGTGTGTGTGTGTGTGTGTGTGTGTGTATAATCAAATTTTTACTGAATAGAATGTAAACATGTTTAAGAATTATCATTTAATCTTCACAGTGTAAAACGTTAAAATTATCTGTCACATAATAATAAGTTTATTTTGATATAAACTAATGTGTGTGTGTGTGTGTGTGTGTGTGTGTGTGTGTGTGTGTGTGTGTGTGTGCGTGTGTGTGTGTGTTTACATGTGAACCTGAATGTGTGATGTCATGTGATCAGTTTATTGAACTCATGAACCTGTGTGTGTATTATAGTTTGTACATGTGACAGCATCACTGATAATAATCAATAATCTATAATCAATCTGTACTTTAATCTGATAGGACCTGTGACTACAGAGAGTATTATTCTGATACTGTCACTGCAGAGTAATCAGAGTATTTACACGTCCACTCAGCAGGAACAGAAACACAGAAGAAGAAGAAAAGATGGAGATGTTTAGTTTGTTCAAACCTTCTGATGCTGATTATCCTCCACCCTTACTCCTTCCTCCTCCTCTTCTTCTCCCTCCTCCTCCTCCTCTTCTTCTCCTTCCTCCTCCTCCTCTTCTTCTCCTTTCTTCTTCTTCGTCCTCTCCTTCCTACTCCTTTTCTTGGTCTTCTTCACTGCTTTTTACTCTGCTTTCCTCCACGACTATCTGTATTCCTCCTCCTCTTCCTCCTCCTCCTCTTCAGTCGGAGTTCATTCCAGACTGACGACGAATGGAAACCAACAGACAGACTGACTCACAGCGAGCGCCAACGTCTGTTTTCAATCTGTTGCCACCACCCCCCTCCCCCCCGACAGGAAGTGAACCCCATGCAACACACACACACACACACACACACACACACAGAGGTCTTTCTGTGAGGTTTCCACTGGTGCGAGCTGATTAAATGAAGTGCTGTGTGTGTGTGTGTGTGTGTGTGTGTGTGTGTGTGTGTGTGTGTGTGTGTGTGTGTGTGTGTGTGCTGAATCGATCAGTAATAAATCAGGATCAGTAAGTGATTTAAAGTCTGAGCGTCTGTTTGTGATGCTCTGATGATTACTGATGATGTCATCACAGGTTTTGTCTCCTGTCCGATCAGATGTTTCTTTTTTCTCTTCACACACAGGCTGAAGCTTTGTGCCATGGCTCTGGCTAAGCCTGATACATCGAGCTGAACTCCGGTTTCCGTTCCATCAACCTGAGCCACAGCTCCGTTCCATCAAGGTGGTTAACCTGAATCCCAGCCTAGTAACCATGGTAATTTATGATGCTCCGTAGCAGGATTAAGGTGAGGATTAGCTCCATCTATGATCAACAGACAGACACCTAAAAGACAGTTCTGCCAGTGCTTTACACACTCACAACTGTCAGGATCAAATAATATGTAAATCATAAAATATAAAACATCATTAATCAAAAAACATTAACTATTAAGACACAAATTAAAATGTAATAAAAATAAAATAATTAAAAAAACACAACAGGAAAGCCAATCAGTTGTAGGTTCAACAGGTTGGGACCTACTGGGTGGTCTTCCGGCCTGACTGCCTCCTCAGGCCTTGGTAGGACTGGAGGATCCAGAAGATTCATTTGTGCCCTACCACTGACAGAAAGACAGGTGGAGAGCTAGTTATACCGACTGAGGGGCATTGATGGACAATACCTTCAACATATGGGGCCCAGATCTCTGGGGCCACAGGGTTGGAGGAGCTCCCCCCCTGGATCCCATTGATTTTGGGCCCCTTATTGAGACTGAGGGCCAGGGTCTCTGCTGGAGTAAACTCTTCAGGTGGGGGTCCCCCACCAGCAGCCATCATGTCCGTTCCTTTCCTGGTAGCTGCAAAGCACAGAGTCACAGCTTTACACCTGTACTGACTGATACATTTCAGTTTGGAGCTCTTACCATTCAACAAGATATTCTTATGTCTTATGATGACCTGCTGCCAAGTCCTCCTCTGGCTACTGAGCCTGCTTCTGTTTAGACATCACAGTGAGGGATGAAGATGGGACACACACCACTGAGGTCTGTCTGCTCCTCATCCTATAGCACATGCCATACATTTAAGGGGATTTTCCTTATTTTGACATAATCAGGGACAGAGCTCACAATCGACTCCCAAATGATGAGAACTAGATAACTGATTCACTATCACCTGCATTCACTT
>NC_065508.1:39937-40768 GCF_006386435.1 Epinephelus moara | reverse complement strand
AATGTATTTCTGCTAATATGATTATGAACAAAGCAATCTGTTTTATACCGGTATTAAGTTTGATATTGGACATTCACATTCGTTTGGCATTCAAAAGAAAAGTAAATATCTATTATATGCAAAAACCATTTGAGTGAATGATGTCAAACCAACTGTTTAACATAGAGGCTAATATTCCTCACATGCCACAACACTTCTTTTTGAAATATATCTTATGTAGCCTATAAGTTTTGAGGACTTTTTAAATGTAAAAAAAACTCATATAAAGCTATTATTCTCCATATAAAGCTATTATTGGCCATGTGACCTCTGGATGCCAAACCAACTGTGCAATATCAGAGGAATATTAGACTATGTTAAACTTAAAGGCCTCAATTTTCACTAAATTGATTCATCAACTTTCAATACTTTTTAACCCTCTGCAGACACCCTGGATGTAATATCTTGCAAACCTTTCACAACTCACCAGCACATGTGCAGTAGATACAGATATCACTTAGCACGGGTTCATTTCTAGTAGCATAGTTATAAAGACTGTAGCACTGTACAGCCCTGCTGTAATATTTAGCGACATTTATGAGGCCAACAATCAGACATCAGAAAAAACACTATTGTCACATCACAAGTGTACAGCTGTAAAACCTCATGTTACATGTTACATGAGTGAGAGGGGACAGGCGACAGACCCAAAGAACAGTCAGGTGGGTAAAGAGTGGCCAGCTTCATTTTTGGGCAATTTCAATTGTCACAGGTGCGTTCAGATTTTGGTGCAGTACCTCAGCCAAACCAGCAGATGGGGTGCTTTCGTAGGCACTCCATCTGCTGGCAGAG
>NC_065508.1:38232-38551 GCF_006386435.1 Epinephelus moara | reverse complement strand
GTGTGTGTGTTGGCTAAACGTAACCACGTGTGTGTGTTGGCTAAACATAACCGTGTGTGTGTTGGCTAAACGTAACCACGTGTCTGTGTTGCCAAACGTAACCACGTGTGTGTGTTGGCTATACATAACCACGTGTGTGTGTCGGCTAAACGTAACCACGTGTGTGTATCGGCTAAACATAACCACGTGTGTGTGTGTCGGCTAAACGTAACCACGTGTGTGTCTTGGCTAAACATAACCGTGTGTGTGTTGGCTAAACGTAACCACGTGTGTGTGTTGGCTAAATGTAACCACGTGTGTGTGTTGGCTAAACATAACC
>NC_065508.1:35157-38099 GCF_006386435.1 Epinephelus moara | reverse complement strand
CGGCTAAACGTAACCACGTGTGTGTCGGCTAAACGTAACCACGTGTGTGTGTCGGCTAAACGTAACCACGTGTGTGACGGCTAAACGTAACCACGTGTGTGCGTGTTGCTGAAGAAAAAAAACATCAGTTGGTGGTGTTGTACCGATGTAGTGCTTTTATTTTGAAAGAGACTGTATCAAACTGTACATTTCCTGTGAAAACAGAAGTGTATTTTGAAAATAGACAATGCATGTAACAGACTGAAGTTGACATGGCGTCCCAGAACGTCAACAACCAACACACCCAGGGTACCTTGGACATCATTTGTGGACGTGGAAAGTCCATGACCAAACGTGGACATGTGACGAGGTCACAGTGAGGATGTTTGAGGTGTGATCTGAGTCTAACCGTCTGTGGGCAGACAGTTTACTAAACTGATCTGAGGTCAGAGCGTGTTGGTGGCGTGTTGGTGGCGTGCTGACTGTTGTGACATGTTGCAGCGTGTTGTGTTTTCAGTAGAACCAGTTTGTCTGTGTCGTTGTGAAGCAGCTGGTGATTATGTCAAACCAGTCTAACTGGTGATGTTAAAGAGACGCAAAATCACATGAACTCAGTGAACCTCCACTTCCTGTTTGACTCTGAATCAAACATTTATTTATTTAGTAACATTAACTTTGAAAGTCTCCCCTTTTTAATAAGACTCTTATTGTGAAAAAACTGTACTTCCTGTGTTTGTAGTTGTAGTTTTCAGTGTGATCATCTCCTAGTGGACATCAGAGGAACTGCAGCTGTGTTTGATTGATGATGATGATGATGATGATGATGATGATGTCACTGTGTCCTCCTCCTCAGGTGTAGATGCTCCTCCTCCTGTCGCTGGGCTGGACCGTGGCGCTGTCTTCCCATCTCTGGCCGGAGTCACTGACATCATCGCCACCAGTATCCCGTCATTGGCTGGATTTGCCACCGCTATTGGAGGCTCCGCCCGCAGCCCCCCCACCCCCTCAGCCCCCCCACCCCCCCCGTCCTTAGACAGTGTGGCTAACAGCATCGCCAGCCACATACCTAGCTTAGCAGGAACTGCTAGCACTGTGGCTAACCCAGGTGCTGCCACTGCTCCATTAAACTCTGCCTCCACCGCCACACTTGCACCTGCTGCTGATGCTGTTAGCTTAGACAACATTGTTAGCTCATTAGCTAACATACCCATGCTAGCAGGGATTGTTAGCAGTGTGGCTAACCCTGCTGTTAGCACCGATGCGACTCTGGCCACCCCGTCAGCCCCGCCCCCCTCAGCTGGTAAACCCCGACCCCCGTCACTGCCAAGGATTGGAGCCACTCACACAGGTACAGCCGTCGGCCAATCAGACGGAGGCACTGCTGTCTTTCTTCTTCCTTAACAGTTTTATTTTGGGGGAACCATCATGTTCTCGTCTCAACTCGCCAAATACCGTCGCTTTGTCAGAGACCAACACGTCTAAATATGACGCTCTGTCCTGCTTCAGTTCAGGACGTTCAGGGACGGCGTATTAATTTGCACTTGTTACATTCACTGTGGCTTTTCAAAATAAAGTTTAGTATTGACAGGAAGTAGACAGTTTCTGTGTACAATCTTTTTCAAAATAAACTCAGACTGTAGGTTAAACTTTTTGTTTTTAGATTGATTTCCTGATGTTTAAACATGGAAGCACCTGATTGGTTAAAAAACAAACAAACAAACAAAAACACGTCATGGTTTGGTTTAAAAAAACGATGGTTGTCACCGTGTCATTACTAGTGTAGCATGCTACACGTACTGCCACTCTACGTTGTTATTAAAATAGCTGGAGTGACTTTTAGTTTGACAGGAAGTGAACAGCGAGCTTCTTGTTGAAAGTTCAGAGTTTGTTTCAACCGCCCACCTCCGCTCCCACCTGACCTGTACGCACTGTCTCGGTCTTTATATCATCCGCCCTTTGAGGGCAGCGTCACAATCTGCCGCCACTGAAGGTTTCCTCTGTGTGTCGCAGTCTGGTGCTGAGACGTCTGACATAGCGACGTGTTTGACGGGATGAGACTGAGAGTCCTTCACGAACCCCTAAGTCCCTGTTATTGTATGAAACTGCTCTCAGGTCAGTTTTTATCTCTTTCAGCAGATTAAAGCTTGACGGCTCAAAACTGAGGCTGAAACTAAAAATTATTTTCATTATTGATTCTTCTGTCGATCACTACCACGATGGATCGATCAGTTCCATGATGGATGGATCAGCGTCCTGATTTGTCCTCAGAGACGTTCAGTTCAGTGTCGCAAAGAAACCAGAAAATATTCACATTAAATCTGAATATTTGACTTTTTGTTAAATAAAAAAACTGATGAACTGATGATCAGATCAATCGGTGATTAATCAAAGAACTGATCAATTAATCTTTACAGCAGGAAACAAACGTGTTGTCTGTGTTTGTGTGTCCAGATGTGGGAGCGCTGTCACAGCTGGTGATGTCAGCGTTAGACCAGAATGCAGGAGTCACGTTACCTCCTCTAGAGGGAGCAGCTGAGCCACCAGAGGAAGGTACTGAAGGGGTTAACTCTTAAAGCTTCTCAAGATCAAGGATGCTTCCTAGGTAGGAAGGATTCTTCCTACCTAAAAAGGGTTCTACAGAGTCTCGGTGAGACTCCTTCCTAACGTTAAGTGAACGCATGATGGACCCAGGTTAATGTGGGCCCAGGTGTGAGTCACTAAAGAGGCTCTGCTTTGAATTCAGGCAAATCGTGCACAAAGAATTATGGGTACTTCCTGTCGGCTGAGGACCTTGTAAATTCTCTGAATCAATCAATCAATCAATCAATCAATTTTATTTATAAAGCCCAATATCACAAATCACTATTTGCCTCACAGGGCTTTACAGCATACGACATCCCTCTGTCCTTATGACCCTCACAGCTGATCAGGAAAAACTCCCCAAAAAAAACCCTTTAACGGGG
>NC_065508.1:24464-33700 GCF_006386435.1 Epinephelus moara | reverse complement strand
TTATGTCTTTAAGGCAGTTATGGAGTTTAGTTAATTGATTACTTTCTTCTGGCTTCATCGATAAATACAACTGAGTATCATCCGCATAACAATGGAAATTTACAGAGTGATTTCTAATGATGTTACCTAAAGGAAGCATATATAGAGTAAATAGGATTGGTCCGAGCACAGAACCTTGTGGAGCTCCAAAATAAACTTTGGTACGTAAGGATGATTCATTATGAACGTCAACAAACTGAAAACGATCAGATAAATAAGATTTAAACCAGCTTAGTGCAGAACCTTTTAGGCCAATTAAGTGATCCAGTCTCTGCAGTAGAATTTGATGGTCAATTGTGTCAAACGCCGCACTAAGATCTAATAAAACAAGTACAGAGACGAGACGAAGGAAGGACACTTCAAAGGACCCTTGATGTGACATTGGTCCATCGATTCAATGATGGAAATTCGGACGTTTAAAGATCCTTGACTCTGAGAAGCACCACCTGTTCCTCCTCCTGCTCCTCCTCCTCCTCCTCCACCTTCTCCTGCTCCTCCTCCTGCTCCTCCTCAGTCTCATCTTCTCCTCCTGTCCTGGTTGCAGGTGTCAAACAGCCTCCTCACACCCCCAGAGAAGAGAACCCGTATGTTACCATATTGGCCAGCTGGGCGAGTCAAGAGGAACCTGACACTGACTCATCCAATGAGGATGAAGACACAGGCGCTGGCCACGCCCCCTCTGGTGCTGATGGACCAGTGAGTGAGGATCCTGCTTCTGACCCATCTTCAAACACCAACAGGTGAGTATAAAGTACTGCAGTACCTGCTGCTGCGTCCTGCTGCCGACTCATGACTGATGTTTGTGTTCTGCAGCGTCCCGACCAATCGGATCGTCCCCACTCGACCAGCCCCACCTCCTCCTCATCCTCCCAGATCCCAATCAGCAAAGCCTGTGAAACAGAAGACCCCGCGGTACACCTGCAAACACACAAACACACACACACAGAGTCACATTCACCATCATCATCCTCACTGTGACCTCGTCACATGTCCACGTTTGGTCATGGACTTTCCACGTCCACATATGACGTCCAAGGTACCCTGGGTGTGTTGGTTGTTGACGTTCTGGGACGCCGTGTAAACTTCAGCCTCTTACATGCATTGTCTGTTTTCAAAATACACTTCTGTTTTCACAGGAAATGTACAGTTTTATACAGTCTCTTTCAAAATAAAAGCATGTGGTTATGTTTAGCCAACACTCAGGCCCGGGGTTGTTTAGAGTCTACAGGTGTTTCTGTATCAGAATTCTGCTGTTTGTCCTGCAGGGCGGCGACCATCAGAGTGTCCAGGAAGAAGGGCGGCAGCGGGAGTTCATCTCCACAGGGCGCCGTGGTTAGAGCCAGCTGGTTGGATGTCTGGAAGGGCTTCAGGTAACATCATCATCAGTATCAGTATCAGTATTATCATTAATCCGACAGCCCTCCTGTGGGCCCTCGTATGGTTTATCAGATGACACATGAACAGCAGCTGTATTTACTCATACGACGAATCATCTGAAAGCTTTGCTCCTCGTGGTTCCACTAACACGGAACATTTCAAGATACAACCACCACAATAAACACCTGTCAGACAAACAAACAATTATTGCTCTCCTGTAAAGTGTTATCATAACCTACAGATCAGTAATATTAAAACATACTGACAACAGTCCGGACGATCTAAATCCTGTCAAATATTTGGCCCAATCACATGATCACATCCACAGATATCCACCAACCGCTGCTGCCTCCTTTCAACCCTTCATATGTCTCCTCATTCTGTCATCATGTCTTCTGTCCTGTCTGTAAACATATCGACTGCTCGCTGCCAAAATGGAGGTGACCTCCTGACCTTTTCATTGACACCTCACTTCAGCCAATAGGAGCCAACATGTCTGTATCAGCCACCGAGGGCCGCCTCCCTTCTCAGGTTACAGAGCCAATCAGTAGCCAGCAAGTAGTCAGTGAGCAGATTTGGAGCCTTCTTGTCCCACAGACTGTGAGACATGTAGAGACATGATGAAGTGATGTGTCCTCTGCATCCTCTGTGTCTCTGTGTCCTCTGTGTCCTCTGTGTCCTCTGTGTTTGATTCACAGTCAGATCCTGAAGAGACCTTTGTGTCTGTGTTCATCACTCTTTCACTCACAATCATTCACTTCATTGTTTCACCTCACAAACACATGTTGATTTGCTACTGTCAACTCTGACTGTGTGACGCTGAGTCATCTGGTCCCACTGTCTTTACACCTCATACCTCCCAGTCCTCCCAGTTCCCCCAGTCCTCCCACTTCTCCCAGTCCTCCCAGTTCCCCCAGTCCTTCCAGTCCTCCCAGTTCCCCCAGTCCTCCCAGTCCTCCCACTTCTCCCAGTCCTCCCAGTCATCTGCAGCAGCTTTGCTCAAGAGAACATTGAGATAAAAACCTTTTTATTAAACATGTCTGACTCAGTAACAGAAGCTCTGACAGAGATTCTGAGTGTTGGGAGAAACCACAGTGTTTCCTTTCAGATGAGACCATGTGTGTACATTTTACTGCGGGTTTGATTCTGAAAGAATCTTTTTAAGATGAATTTAGGGTCATTTTAAGACTTTAATAACAAACCTCAGTGATCTGTCCTTCAGACTCTGGTGCTGCAGTATTCACAGAGACATTATGCTGAGTCCATCAGTAACAGTGTGTTAGTAAAGCTGCATCAGACCGGTCAGGTGATCATTTAAATGTAAAACAACAGGAGATCCAGAACTGACCCCTGAGGGACACCAGACCAACAGCTGTTCATCAGGACAGATGGATGGACGGAGGCAGATAGAGACAAAGATAAACAGACATGTCTTCTCTCTTTGTCTCACAGACACAGTGTTTTATGGGCGACGTTGGACGGACAGCTGATGTCTCTGTGGAAAAAACGCACAGTAAGTGTCTGTCTTTCTGTCTGTCTGTCTGTCTGTGGATACATACCTGTCTGTCTTCCTGTCAGTGATGGGTGTGTTTGTTTCTTTGATCAGGACCGGTTCAGTGAGCTGCTCTTTCACGTCTCCAGTATCACCAATGTGAAGAAACAGGACAAAGGCAGATTCTCCATTTACTTCAAGAAGAAACATTATGACTTCATGGCTCATAATGACGGTGAGATCATCACTGCTGTCACCGCCGCCGCCGTTCATGCTGCATGCTGAAAATAAAACTGAGTCTATGCAGCAGAAATAATAACACCATCAAACAACCTAAAAGCAATGTTTTATCATATGGTCATGTCTCACCTGAGATGTAATATTTACCTTCATATCACTGCAGATATCTCAGCTGATACCTGTCAGAGGAACGTGTGACAGGTGCACGTTCTTACTTATTAAACACCTGTTAAAGGAGAAGTCTGGTATTTTGCACTTTGAGCCCAATTTCTGGGTTGTTTATGGTGAAATAGAGTGGCTAAGACCAAAACAGTGACGATTGCTCATTTTCAGAGAATTTGTCTTTCCCCTGCCTGGCTTATCACTGCTGCCTATGGCCATGTGTGAACCTGTCCTCAAACCACCCTAAACGTTCGTTTCCAAACCCATGAAACTCACCTAGTGGTCAGTGGTGTTCGCTGATGTTATGGCATAAAAATCGTAGCAAACTTTGGTTTCTGTGATGATTTATTTGACATTTTGTCTACCCTATTGGTTTTCTATAGAAGCCTCATTGTCGGAAACGTAAAGGGGGTTGTTTACAGCAAGGTTGTAGTCATTGTAGTCTTTTAGCTCAGCAAAAGTGCCGACTCGACAGAGCTGTGTGCGGTCCTGGAGGAAGGGAGGTCGATGACAACTCCTCTTCGGAGGAATTCTTCCGCAGTCACTGACCGCACAAGACTTGCCCATTATTACTCTCTTGTAAACAACCTTCGCAGTATGATGCCTTGAAACACAACGCCAACCTTCTTGTTTTCTGTGTCCCATTACATTGCAATGGTTTCCTGCCAGTTGGCGACACCCACGTAAAGGAGCATTACCGCCATCAAGTGGGCTGGAGTGTATAATGCTTCAGGGTCAAACGAACGATCAAGTGGAAGTTTACACACGGGTGTGAGGCGGCTGAAACAATAGTTCCACAATCGCGATGAACAGCGAAAACACGGATGGAAACCAGAGTTTGCTACGATTTTTATGTCAGAACATCAGCGAACACCACTGACCACTCGGTGAGTTTCATGGCTTTGGAAACGAACGTTTAGGGTGGTTTGAGGACAGGTTCACACATGGCCATAGGCAGCAGTGATAAGCCAGGCATGGGAAAGACATATTATCTGAGAAGGACCAATCATTACTATTTTGGTCTTAGCCACTCTATTTCATCATAAACAACCCAGAAATGGAGCTCAAAGTGAAAAATACCAGACCTCTCCTTTAACGTGTCAGAGAAAAGACCAACGTGTTCTCATCTCGTCACATATGGACGCTTCGTCAGTGGACTTTCACGTCTACATATTACACCCGAGGTATCGTCCTGTGTCTCCTGGTGACATTCTGAGAGGGGACATCGACAAATCACCTGGTTTAGAAAAAAACATCCAAGGTCATAGTCCAGGGTTCCAGGGTGCAACAGGCGCCGTCCAGCCGACCGGCAGCGTATCATAACACCATCCAACTGTGTTAACAACTGACACCGCCTGGCAGCACATACCGCCGCTAAAGGTGGCGTTACAGCGGTCAGGTGTCTGACTCCGAAATCACTGACAAAGTGTTTGATGACTTCAGAATGAGAACAGGTGTTTGTGGGTACGCTCATTTATACGTTCAGCTATGGGTCATCAGCTGCGTCCAACTGTACCAGGATCAGTAAAACATGGTGGCTGCGTGCTGAATGAGCAGGACGGAGGTTATCTGCAGGAAGATGTCGAGAGACGTTGAGGGACAAACAGTCTCCAGGCTGAATCTGTTTTGTACTGATTCTTCTTCTTGGTTTTCTCGTCTCTCAGAGGTCCATGAAGGTTGGGTCACGTCTCTGCTAGCATCTCGAGGGCAGCCAAGCCCCGCCCCCCTAGAACTCCATGGACAAATCACCATCAAGGACCCGCGGAGCCGCGCCTACGCCGCCCTGTGGGGTCACGACCTCTGGATTTACCCCAGCAAGGAAGGCTTCCAGCTGGGTCTCGCCTCCTTCTCCGTCCCCCTGAACGTGGCCACGGTCAAACCCACAGGAAAACACTCCTTCACCCTCATCACGCCATATAGGAGCTTCAAGTACGCACCTGACTGTCTCCACCTGTCTCTGTCTGTCTGTCTGTCTCTATCTGTGTCTCTGTCTGTCTGTCTGTCTCTGTCCTTGTCTGTCCCTATCTGTCTATGTCTGTCTGTCTGGCTCTGTCTGTCTGTCTCTGTCTCTGTCTCTGTCTGTCTGTCTGTCTGTCTGTCTCTGTCTGTCTCTATCCCTGTCCCTGTCTCTGTCTCTGCCTCTGTCTCTGTCTCTGTCTCTGTATCTGTCTGTCTGTCTCTGTCTCTCTGTTTCTGTCTCTGTCTGTCTGTCTGTCTGTCTCTGTCTCCGTCTCTGTCTCTCTGTCTCTGTTGCCACCTGTCTGTGTCTGTCTCTGTCTCCGTGTCTCTGTCTCTATCTCTGTCTCCACCTATCTGTCTCTGTCTCCACCTGTCTGTCTCTCTATGGTCAGACCTACAGGAAAACACTTCTTTACCCTCATCCCACCCCACAGGAGCTTCAAGTACAACCGTCCATCTCCACCTGTCTGTCTCTACCTGTGTAACGTTCTTTCTTGTGTTCTTCCCGCCCCCTGTCTCCCATTGGCCACGCCCCCTGTACCCACTTTACCCCGCCCCAAACTCCACTTGACCCCACCCCCTGTACCCCCTTGTCTCCCCTTGGCCCCGCCCCCTGCCTGCAGCCTGTCTGTTGATTCGTCAAAGGACCTGTCCATGTGGTTGGACAGTCTGTCCTCATCTATCCGCAGCGCTCTGTCCAGCAGCCAGGTGGCGCTGCGTCTCTGGGAAAACCCCGACAACAAGGTGTGCGGTGACTGCGGCTCAGCCAATCCTGAGTGGGCGTCGGTCAACCTGCTGCTGGTCATCTGTCAGGCCTGTGCAGGTACGAGCTAATGAAGGCTAATCACGTGTACAACACACCTGGACCTGGACCTGGACCTGGACATGACTTCTGGTGTCAAACCAGGTCTCTGCCTGGTCATGATCAAAGGGAAGGCTTGTATGTGACTGAAGCGAGAAGTCTAGCTACCACACAGGTCAGAGGTCAGAGGTCAGGGGTCAGAGGTCAGGGGTCAGAGTCTGTTGCAGAGAACAGAAACATATTAACAGTTAAAGATGTTGGTTTCAGTTCAATGTTAATCAAAACAGACCTGGTGAACCTCCACCAGACGACTCAGATGACTCAGACGATGACTCAGACGACGACTCAGACGACTCAGACAACGACTCAGACGATGACTCAGATGACTCAGACAACTCAGACAACTCAGACAACTCAGACGATAACTCAGATGACTCAGACAACTCAGACGATGACTCAGATGACTCAGACGACTTAGACGAGTCAGACGACTCAGATGACAACTCAGACGACGACTCAGACAACGACTCAGACGACTCAGACGATGACTCAGATGACTCAGATGACTCAGACAACTCAGACGATGACTCAGACGATGACTCAGATGACTCAAATGACTCAGACGATGACTCAGACGACTCAGACAATGACTCAGATGACGACTCAGACGATAACTCAGATGACGACTCAGACGACTCAGACGATGACTCAGACAACTCAGACGATGACTCAGATGACTCAGACGACTCAGACGATGACTCAGATGACTAAGACGATGACTCAGACGACCACTCAGACGATGACTCAGATGACTCAGACGACTCAGACGATGACTCAGACAACTCAGACGATGACTCAGATGACTCAGACGACTCAGACGAATCAGACGACTCAGATGACAACTCAGACGACGACTCAGATGACGACTCAGACGACGACTTAGACGATGACTCAGACGACTCAGACGACTCAGACGACGACTCAGACGATGACTCAGATGACTCAGATGACTCAGACGATGACTCAGATGATTCAGACGACTCAGACGATGACTCAGACAATGCCTCAGAGGACTCAGACGATGACTCAGATGACTCAGACGACTCAGACGATGACTCAGATGACGACTCAGACGAGTCAGACGAGTCAGACGACTCAGACGATGACTCAGATGACTCAGACGACTCAGACGATGACTCAGATGACTCAGACGACTCAGACGACTCAGACGATGACTCAGACGATGACTCAGACGACGACTCAGACGATGACTCAGATGACTCAGGCGACGACTCAGATAACGACTCAGATGACTCAGATGACTCAGACGTTGGAATGTGAGGAGCTGGTCAAAGTAGGCGGACCTTAAGTTAAAACATCGGGGAGCTAGAAAGGATCGTTCATCAGATAAAGGAGATTTTATTTAGATGAGCAGTCACCTGAACTACCTGAGGACAGGTGTCTAACACACCTGTGTTTAATGCTAATGTTGCTAGCAGGTGTATTGGTTTAAATGCAGAATGCTAATGTTGCTAGCAGGTGTATTGGTTTAAATGCAGAATGCTAATGTTGCTAACAGATACATTAGTTTTAATGCAGAATGATAATATTGCTAAAAGGTGTCTGTTCTCAGGTCAGCATCGAGCTCTGGGCACCAACCTGTCCAAGGTACGCAGTCTGAAGATGGACAACAAGGTCTGGACTGAACCACTCATACAGGTGAGGGGGGGACTGAACCACTCATACATGTGGAGGGGGGGACTGAACCACTCATACAAGTGGGGGGGACTGAACCACTTGTACAGGTGGCATGTCTGACTTTTAACCTGTTCCCCTCCCAGCTGTTTGTTACCTATGGTAACCGGCTGGCCAATCAGATGTGGGCTCCGGCAGTGCCAGCGGCGGAGCAGCTGCTTCCCGAGTCGTCTGATGAGGAGAGGTTCAGGTTCATCCAGGATAAATACAGCAGGGGGCGCTACAGACGAGTCCACGCTCTGGCCTCCTCACACTCTCTGATGGATCAGGTTTGACTCCGTTCACACTTGTAGACTCATTACCGTGGTAACAGACGTCAGGTCGAGTAGTGTCTGATACGTACGACCTCTGACAATCACACAGGATGTAACATGTTTGTTTAACATGATCAGCTGTAGATGAGTCGATACAAACATCAGCTGGACTTGTATGATGGTGATGATGGTGTGTGTGTGTGTGTGTGTGTGTGTGTGTGTGTGTTTCAGAGGCTGCGTCAGGTGGTATGTGGAGACGACGTGGAGGAGACGATGTCTCTGATCTGCTCCGGAGCAAAGGTCTGATGGTCTCAGACTTTGGTCCTTTATGACCCATAATAAGTCATTAATGATTGATCTCACACACACACACACACACACACACACACACACACACAGGTGTCATAGTAATAATTTGAAACATATGGCTGTAAATATGTTTTCAGTGTTTTTATTTGATGTTTAATGACATCACACAGATGACATCACACATGAAGTTTACCTGAAAAGATAAATGTAAATATAAATATTTACATCAGTCCCAGTTTCCTGTTTGTGTCTCTGTTGTTCAGTATTTGATGTTTTTCTGAACGACTCCTCAGGAGGTCGTTTTTTTTGTTACAACAGGAAGTTGAAGTGTTTCGTTGTTTGGGGAGTGACACAATAAGAGTCACGTCTCAGCAGCCAATCAGGATCCATGAAATAACTGATGTGTTTCTGTTGTCATGATGACTGCACCAACGTGACTCTAGTCTGCTTTCCATCCACCTGTTTTTATTTGCATTTTCAACAATTGAAGAAAAAAAGGAAGAAATTCGAAATAAAGTTTTTGCGCTTGGAGGTGGTGGAAAAGTCAGTGTAGCGATATTAGGAAAATGCAACTTTTGGCAATGGAAACAGATTTAGCGAATAAACAATGACGTAGGCTACCGGATCCTACTTCTACTTCACACACACACACCTGTGTGAACTTAGAGAGAGGTAATCACTCCAGTGTCAGGTGAGTGTATTTCACAACTTACCTGAATAAACTGGATGTGTTGAATACCGCTACATCATGTGCGCTGCCTGGTGTACCAACACAGACATCACGGCATTATGTAGGCTACGCTGACAACGCTGATATGAGTGTGATGAGAGCTCTCGCAATAGCCAA
>NC_065508.1:19047-24375 GCF_006386435.1 Epinephelus moara | reverse complement strand
ACCACTCATACAAGTGGGGGGGGACTGTACCACTCATACAAGTGGGGGGGGACTGAACCACTTGTACAGGTGGCATGTCTGACTTTTAACCTGTTCCCCTCCCAGCTGTTTGTTACCTATGGTAACCGGCTGGCCAATCAGATGTGGGCTCCGGCAGTGCCAGCGGCGGAGCAGCTGCTTCCCGAGTCGTCTGATGAGGAGAGGTTCAGGTTCATCCAGGATAAATACAGCAGGGGGCGCTACAGACGAGTCCACGCTCTGGCCTCCTCACACTCTCTGATGGATCAGGTTTGACTCCGTTCACACTTGTAGACTCATTACCGTGGTAACAGACGTCAGGTCGAGTAGTGTCTGATACGTACGACCTCTGACAATCACACAGGATGTAACATGTTTGTTTAACATGATCAGCTGTAGATGAGTCGATACAAACATCAGCTGGACTTGTATGATGGTGATGATGGTGTGTGTGTGTGTGTGTGTGTGTGTGTGTGTGTGTTTCAGAGGCTGCGTCAGGTGGTATGTGGAGACGACGTGGAGGAGACGATGTCTCTGATCTGCTCCGGAGCAAAGGTCTGATGGTCTCAGACTTTGGTCCTTTATGACCCATAATAAGTCATTAATGATTGATCTCACACACACACACACACACACACACACACACACACAGGTGTCATAGTAATAATTTGAAACATATGGCTGTAAATATGTTTTCAGTGTTTTTATTTGATGTTTAATGACATCACACAGATGACATCACACATGAAGTTTACCTGAAAAGATAAATGTAAATATAAATATTTACATCAGTCCCAGTTTCCTGTTTGTGTCTCTGTTGTTCAGTATTTGATGTTTTTCTGAACGACTCCTCAGGAGGTCGTTTTTTTTGTTACAACAGGAAGTTGAAGTGTTTCGTTGTTTGGGGAGTGACACAATAAGAGTCACGTCTCAGCAGCCAATCAGGATCCATGAAATAACTGATGTGTTTCTGTTGTCATGATGACTGCACCAACGTGACTCTAGTCTGCTTTCCATCCACCTGTTTTTATTTGCATTTTCAACAATTGAAGAAAAAAAGGAAGAAATTCGAAATAAAGTTTTTGCGCTTGGAGGTGGTGGAAAAGTCAGTGTAGCGATATTAGGAAAATGCAACTTTTGGCAATGGAAACAGATTTAGCGAATAAACAATGACGTAGGCTACCGGATCCTACTTCTACTTCACACACACACACCTGTGTGAACTTAGAGAGAGGTAATCACTCCAGTGTCAGGTGAGTGTACTTAGAGAGAGGTAATCACTCCAGTGTCAGGTGAGTGTATTTCACAACTTACCTGAATAAACTGGATGTGTTGAATACCGCTACATCATGTGCGCTGCCTGGTGTACCAACACAGACATCACGGCATTATGTAGGCTACGCTGACAACGCTGATATGAGTGTGATGAGAGCTCTCGCAATAGCCAATTAGTTCCCAGGGAATCTCTCCGTCTCGTCGTAGTCATGGATGTGCCGGTAGTTGTTCACATCAGTTGTGGACATGAGACGCTCAATGACGTCATCTCACGGCGCCCTCCTCTGCTACAGGTGTTCTTTTGCATTTTTATTTTTATTTTTCACAAGAAGTTCCACCTACTGCTCGACCTGTTGACTCCCAATAATCGCAAAACAATAATGAATGAAGACGTGCATAAATTCGCATTTTCTTTTGCACATTTTCACAAAATTTGCTTAAAATTTGCGATACATTTGGATGGAAACCCAGTTACTCTGTCTCATTAGCATTGTTAGCTTCAGTTAGCATGTGGAACGTGTTTCCAGTCAGGTAGAGAACACCTGGTGTGACATCACTGAGAGAAGTGTGACAGGTGATGTTACCTGTGTGCAGGTGTGTCAGTCAGACCCTCAGAGCCCCTCCCCCATCCTGCTGGCCGAGAGGGCCGAGAAGGCTCTGCAAACTGAGCTGCTCCGCCTCAACGAGTACACAGGTAGCACACACACACACACACACACACACACACAGGTAACAGCACTGTGTAAATCTGGTCTCTGCTGACCTCCTGTGGTGAACCATCTCACCTGGCTGCAGTGATGTCAGACTCAGTGCCCTGTGATGTCACTGGTGGTTTATTTATCTACTTTTATTTTCATTCAGATGTCCCGCCGTACCTGCCACAGTCAGCCAATAGGAGAGCTGACTCCGCCCCCTCAGGTAGGATGGAACACACAGATTAAAAGTGACTGCAGGAGTGAAACATGATGATGAACAGACTTCAGGAAAATGAGACCAAAAGGCCACCGTAGATCTGATGAAGTCATTCTGTTCACTGTGTGTGTGTGTGTGTGTGTGTGCGTGTGCGTGTGTGTGTGTGTGTGTGTGTGTGTGTGTTACCTGTGTGTGCAGGTGAGGAGGAGCTTCATGGTAAACTGGAGGACGATCGTTTCCTCTTCTCATTAGAAAATGATTCAGCTGCATGTGATGTCCTCGACCTGCGAGAAGTTCTCTCGGTGTTCCTCAAGGATGGGTAAATATTATAAATACCACTGATACTACTTCCTGTACTTCATTTCTGACTTCCTCTAGTTGACTTATTACTTCCTGTACTTGATTTCTGACTTCCTGTATTTGATTTCTGACTTCCTCTAGTTGACTTACTACTTCCTGTACTTGATCTCTGACTTCCCGTACTTGATTTCTGACTTCCTCTAGTTGACTTACTACTTCCTGTACTTGATCTCTGACTTCCTCTAGTTGTGTTCTGACTTCCTGCACTTGATTTCTGACCTCCTGTACTTCTTTTCTGACTTCCTGTACTTCAATTCTGACTTCCTGTACTCGATTTCTGATTTCCTGTTCTTCATTTCTGACCTCCTGTATTTGACTTACTACTTCCTGTACTTGTTTTTTTACTCCTTGAGTTGAGTTGAGTTTTCTGACTGCCTGTACTTGAATTCTGACTTCCTGTACTTGATTTCCTGTGTTCTCAGACCGGTTCATCAGTTTGAGATGGTGACGCTGAGTGATCAGATGATCTGTGCTGCTGACAACAAGGAGGCACTGCTGAGTCACCTGGTTCACATCCTGAAGGTACACCTGAGTGCCTCTGTGAGGACGGAGTGTCAGACAGTAGAAGAAGAAAAGAGGACAAAGTGTCCTCACTTTCAGACGTCTCTGTCTCAGGGTTCAGTTTAAATTTAGACTTTTAGTATGTCCAGACTTTGGTTATGAACTCATGAAATGTTGCCACTACCAACGTCGGGACATCAACAAATGCACCTGGTTAGGTTAGAAAAAAAATTCATGGTTTTGCTCAACATTCATACAGGAAGTGAATGGCAGCGTCACGGGTGAAAGTCCAGTGTTTGCTGGACCCGTCCAGAAAAGTTTTTTGGCGTATGGGCCAGGCGAGCAGCTCCATTGGAATAAATAGGCGCCATCTTGGCGACCGGTAACTCGTTAATATTAAAATCTACGTTCAAAATTCACACACTACACAAAGTACACACAGTATAGTGTGTGTACTTTGTGTAGTGTGTGTACTAGCTGTACATGTACTGACAGAAGTATTTGATTTGAGACACAACACAACTCATCACTTAACCTGAGTTTATGTTTCTAGGTGATTCTCCCAGGGGGCGTGAGTTATGCAGAGGTGGGCGGAGCTTCTGCAGCCAGTAAAGTGTGTGTCGTAGAAGTGGGCGGAGCTTCTATTCAATCTGATGCCTGGTTGTTGCTGTGGGAGGACGGAGTCAGCATTCATCCTGTCCACAGACACACACAGCAGTCTCTGAAGATGGATCTGAGCGCGCTCAGTCACCACAGTAACAGTGTTTATTGTCTCTTACAGATGACACGTCACACCTGTGTTTGCACTGTTAGATCTGAAAGGCTTTGTTTCTGTATGTATTTAATATGAGGAGAAACATGGACCAAGCTGGAGTCCCACAGGGCTCCGTCCTGGGTCCTCCACTTTTCACATGTTACCAAAGCAGACAAAGTTCGTTTCTATGCAGACGAAACGCAGCTCTCTACAGCTGTTGGTACAGAAGATCTTAGCCTGTTACATGTTATAAATATTATATATTATAAATATTATATTTTCTGAGATCAGTGTGAGAACATCTGCAGTTGAGTCGGGACAGAACCAGGAGTTTTATTCATTTCTTAAAATAGAAACCAGCTCACAGGTAACTCAAATATGTTTCACACTGCAGTGTCCTGTCAGGTTCAATGAAGACAGAAATATCAGTGTTTTAAATAAAGAAATGATGTATGCTCTGAGTGTTGTGTTCGCAGACCCTCAGTATTTTTCAGTTCACTGTCACCAGGTGTGGAAAATGTTTTATCAGCTGAAAGAGACATGTTTGATCTCAGTGTCACTAACTTGAGATGTAACAAGGTTAAACTGGTGTGAATGAACAAAAAAAAACAACAACCTGTGAATCAAAGTTTGATTTACACTCTTTTTCAGAAATGGATCCGTCAGAAAACATCATCACCATGGCGACGGCCGACAGGTGTGAAACTTTTCTCTCATCAACAGATTCTTAAAGTCCAGTTCAGACCAAAGACTCGCGACGAGATGAAACGTGTCAGAGAAAAGTGTCAGTAGTGTGAACTGGCCGATCTGAGCTCGACTCAAGCCAGCTGATGGTTCACCTGACACTCAGCTGGTCAAGTGGCCGGTGGCTGAAGCATGTCACCTGTTTCAGCAGCCAATCAGCTTGTAGTGAAGTCCGCTGGTCAAGTCAAAATGACCACAGACAGCGTGTTGGCTTGCTGCAGCAGGTGCTCCGTCCCCACAGAGCCCTCTGTTTCTGTCCTCACAGTGTGCCAGTGTCAGACAGTGGGTCACTGCTGCTGCTGGCTGTATCAATCAATATATCAATCAATCAATTTTATTTAGAAAGCCCAATATCACAAATCACAATTTGCCTCACAGGGCTTTACAGCATACGACATCCCTCTGTCCTTAAAAGAAGAAAAACTCCCCAAAAAAACCTTAATGGCGGAAAAAAATGGTAGAAAGCTCAGGAAGAGCAACTGAGGAGGGATCCGTATGACACAATGAGACAAAAAAAGAGAGAGAGACAGAGAGAGAGAGAGACAGAGAGAGAGAGAGATGCAGGACAGACGGTCATGACAGTAGCTTACAACAACATTAATGAAAGTAATAATATTATAATTATGATTCTGGCTACTGTGGTACAATATGTTGAAAGTATATATTAATATCTGATAGTATACATGTGTCAATCAATTCAATCAATTTTATTTATAAAGCCCAATATCACAAATCACAATTTGCCTCACAGGGCTTTACAGCAT
>NC_065508.1:15216-18340 GCF_006386435.1 Epinephelus moara | reverse complement strand
TTACAGGGAGCCAGTGCAGAGAAGCTAAAACAGGAGAAATATGATCTCGTTTCTTAGTTCCTGTTAGTACACGTGCTGCTGCATTCTGAATTAGCTGGAGAGTTTTTAAGGACTTACTAGAGCTACCTGATAATAGAGAGTTACAGTAATCCAGCCTTGAGGTAACAAAAGCGTGGACCAATTTTTCTTAAGTTAAGTTAAGTTAATTGATCAGTTTCTTCTGGCTTCATAGATAAATACAACTGCGTATCATCCGCATAACAATGGAAATTTACAGAGTAATTTACAGAGTGATTTCTAATGATGTTACCTAAAGGAAGCATATATAGAGTAAATAGGATTGGTAGTGCTTATGCCCCGCCCACACACAAACATTGTCATTGACTGATGAATTGGTGCTGGTTATTTATATTATTGTGGCGTATTGATTATGAATACAGTCCGTCTGATGCTGGTTACACAGAGTTGTTGACTAGAGATGATACACCGTCTCATCGTGGTCACTTCCTGTGAACCGCCAGCTTTTTACAGTAGCTTCCTGTTTGACCTCGTCTGGTCCTGAATCTTTGGTCTGAACTGTCAGTTGATCACTCACATGATTTAAGGGTTTTATATTTCCTGACGTCTGACTGGCTGAACTCCCACAGGTAAATGTGACATCACAGGCTAGGTCTTGTTTTTCTCACCAGGAGGGTGTTGCTGCGTTTCGAGGAGCAGCACAGTTGTCAGTCCTGGTTCGACCACCTGCAGAGAGCTCTGACCAATCAGAGAGCAGATCCACAGCATCCACCTGCACCCAATCCGAGCTCAGCTCGTCAGTCTCTGTACCCGGTGATAGATGTGGACTCGAGGGGTTCAGTCCCGCCGGCTGTGGAGCGCTGCATCTCCCACATCACAGCCTTCGGTCCGAACACTTCATGTTCACACAGTCAGAAACTCTGAGACGGTCAGAGAGGACTGAGGCATCATGGGACATTCTGTCTGTCTGTGTCTCTCAGGTCTGAAGGTGGAGGGCGTGTACCGTCGCTGTGGCCTCGCCGGCAAAGTCAATCGATTGGTGAAGGCTCTGATGGCATCACCCAGCTCTGCCCCTCTGGAGAATGACGAGCAGGGTGTCTTAGATGCTGGCTCCGCCCTCAAACAATATGTCCGCCAGCAAGAGAGTTTGATCCCCGACAGAGACCGCCAGCAGTGGGTCCACGCTGCAGGTTAGTACATGTACCTGAACTGTGTGTTTAATGTACCTGTGTGTCAGGTGTCTGTACAACCGTGCTGCAGTGTTTGTGTAAGCGTCATGGTGATGGTGACATCAGAGGCAGTAGTGGAAGTTGTGTCAGTAATGAGAGTAGTGTCAGTAGAGTCAGTAGTGTCAGTACAGTCAGCAGTAACAGTAGTGTCAGTACTGTCAGTAGTCAGTAGTGTCCACATGCACCTGGATAAGTGACTTTCTCACAAACCGTCCACAGACGGTGAAAATGGGCTCCTTCTGCTCCTCCACCCGCTCCCTCAGCATTGGCTCCCCACAGGGATGTGTACTGAACCCCTACTCTACTCCATATACACTCATGACTGCACTCCGGCTCACCCCTCTAACATCATCATTAAATTTGCCGATGACACCACTGTGGTGGGCCTCATTCAGGGAGGGGATGAGTTGGCGTACAGAAATGAGGTCCACAAACTGTCTCTTTGGTGCACAGTGAACGACCTGTCTCTAAATACAGACAAAACGAAAGAACTGATTATGGACTTTAGGAGGCATGGAGCAGAGCCGGCCCCCCTCCACATCCACGGGGTCAGGGTGAGGAGGGTCTCCACCTTCAAATTCCTGGGGGTACAGATCTCAGAGGATCTCACCTGGTCAGCCAACACCACAGGCCTAGTGAAGAAGGCCCAGCAGCGGATGCACTTCCTGAGACTGCTGTGCAGGAATGGCCTCAACCAACAGCTGCTGGTCGCTTTCTACCACTCTACCATCGAGAGTGTATTGGCGCAATGCATCACGCTATGGTACTGTGGCTGTTCGGCAGCAGAAAAAAAAAGCTCTGCAGAGGGTGATTAAGATGGCGGAGAAAACCGTTAGCTACACTCTGCCCACCCTGGAGGACATCTCTACCTCCCGCTGCCTCCGCAGAGCCAACAAGATTTTAAAGGACTGCACACACCCTGGCCACAGACTGTTTACTCTTCTGTACTCTGGCAGGAGGTACAGAAGCCTAAAATCTCGGACTAACAGGCTCAAAAACAGTTTCTACCCCTGGGCCATCAGGCTCATCAGCCAGGGCAAATGAAATGAGCTTAAGTGCATATGCTCGTTTTTGGGGTGCAAGAATGACAATTTTATTCCTCTCTGAGGGCATCGCTGCTTTTAAACGTATATTCCTTAATTTATTCTAAACTGAATGTCTGTGTGGATGTTCCTGTTGTTGTTTCTTTTTCTCTTTTTTTTTTTACCTAAGCACTGAAATAGCTGTAGCACTTTCAATTTCATTGCAAATTCTTTTTGCAGTGACAATAGAGGCATTCTGTTTCTGATACTGTCAGTAGCGTCAGTAATAACAGTAGTGTCAGTAATAACAGTAGTGTCAGTAGTAACAATAGTGTCAGTAGTGTCAGTAGTTTCATTAGTAACAGTAGTAAAAGTACTAAAAGTAGTGTCAGTAGTAACAGTAGTGTCAGTAGTAACAATAGTGTCAGTAGTTTCATTAGTAACAGTAGTGTCAGTAGTAACAGTAGTGTCAGTAGTAACAGTGGTGTCAGTAGTAACAATAGTAACAGTAGTGTCAGTAGTAACAGTAGTGTCAGTAGTAACAATAGTGTCAGTAGTTTCATTAGTAACAGTAGTGTCAGTAGTAACAGTAGTGTCAGTAGTAACAGTGGTGTCAGTAGTAACAATAGTAACAGTAGTGTCAGTAGTAACAGTAGTGTCAGTAGTAACAATAGTGTCAGTAGTTTCATTAGTAACAGTAGTGTCAGTAGTAACAGTAGTGTCAGTAGTGTCAGTAGTTTCATTAGTAACAGTAGTGTCAGTAATAACAGTAGTGTCAGTAGTAACAATAGTGTCAGTAGTGTCAGTAGTTTCATTAGTAACAGTAGTGTCAGTAGTAACAGTAGTGTCAGTAGT
>NC_065508.1:4190-13087 GCF_006386435.1 Epinephelus moara | reverse complement strand
GTAACAGTAGTGTCAGTAGTGTCAGTGGTGTCAGTAGTAACAGTAGTGTCAGTAGTGTCAGTGGTAACAGTAGTGTCAGTTGTAACAGTAGTGTCAGTAGTGTCAGTGGTGTCAGTAGTAACAGTAGTGTCAGTAGTGTCAGTTGTAACAGTACTGTCAGTACCGTCAGTAGTATCAGTAGTCACAGTAGTGTCAGTAGTAACAATACTGTCAGTACCGTCAGTAGTGTCAGTAGTCACAGTAGTGTCAGTAGTAACAATACTGTCAGTACCGTCAGTAGTGTCAGTAGTATCAGTAGTCACAGTAGTGTCAGTAGTAACAGTACTGTCAGTACCGTCAGTAGTATCAGTAGTCACAGTAGTGTCAGTAGTAACAATACTGTCAGTACCGTCAGTAGTGTCAGTAGTAACAGTAGTCACAGTAGTGTCAGTTGTAACAGTAGTGTCAGTACCGTCAGTAGTGTCAGTAGTAACAGTAGTAACAGTAGTGTCAGTTGTAACAGTAGTGTCAGTAGTGTCAGTAGTAACAGTAGTGTCAATTGTAACAGTAGTGTCAGTAGTAACAATAGTGTCAGTGGTGTCAGTAGTTTCATTAGTAACAGTAGTGTCAGTAGTAACAGTAGTGTCAGTAGTAACACTAGTGTCAGTAGTTTCATTAGTAAAAGTAGTGTCAGTAGTTTCAGTAGTAACAGTAGTGTCAGTAATGACAGTAGTGTCAGTAGTAACAGTGGTGTCAGTAATAACAGTAGTGTCAGTAATGACAGTAGTGTCAGTAGTAACAGTGGTGTCAGTTGTGTCAGTTGTGTTAGTAGTAACAATAGTGTTAGTAGTGTCAGTCATAACAGTAGTGTCAGTTGTAACAGTAGTGTCAGTAGTGTCAGTAGTAACAGTAGTGTCAGTTGTAACAGTAGTGTCAGTAGTGTCAGTGGTGTCAGTAGTAACAGTAGTGTCAGTGGTGTCAGTAGTAACAGTAGTGTCAGTTGTAACAGTAGTATCAGTAGTGTAAGTGGTGTCAGTAGTAACAGTAGTGTCAGTAGTTTCATTAGTAACATAACAGTAGTGTCAGTAGATTCATTAGAAACAGTCGTAACAGTAGTGTCAGTAGTAACAGTCATAACAGTAGTGTCAGTAGTTTCATTAGTAACATAACAGTAGTGTCAGTAGTTTCATTAGTAACACTCATAACAGTAGTGTCAGTAGTAACAGTAGTGTCAGTAGTAACAGTAGTGTCAGTGGTGTCAGTAGTAACAGTAGTGTCAGTTGTAACAGTAGTGTCAGTAGTGTCAGTGGTGTCAGTAGTAACAGCAGTGTCAGTAGTAACAGTCATAACAGTAGTGTCAGTAGTTTCATTAGTAACAGTCGTAACAGTAGTGTCAATAGTAACAGTCATAACAGTAGTGTCTTTAGTGTCAGTTGTAACAGTACTGTCAGTACCGTCAGTAGTGTCAGTAGTCACAGTAGTGTCAGTACTAACAATACTGTCAGTACCGTCAGTAGTGTCAGTAGTAACAGTAGTCACAGTAGTGTCAGTTGTAACAGTAGTGTCAGTACCGTCAGTAGTAACAGTAGTGTCAGTTGTAACAGTAGTGTCAGTAGTGTCAGTAGTAACAGTAGTGTTAGTAGTAACAGTAGTCACAGTAGTGTCAGTTGTAACAGTGGTGTCGGTACCATCAGTGGTGTCAGTAGTAACAGTAGTGTCAGTAGTCACAGTAGTGTCAGTTGTAACAGTGGTGTCAGTACCATCAGTAGTGTCAGTAGTAACAGTAGTGTCAGTAGTGTCAGTAGTAACAGTAGTGTCAGTTGTAACAGTAGTGTCAGTAGTGTCAGTAGTAACAGTAGCGTCAGTTGTAACAGTAGTGTCAGTAGTAACAGTAGTGTCAGTAGTAACAGTAGTCACAGTAGTGTCAGTTGTAACAGTGGTGTCGGTACCATCAGTAGTGTCAGTAGTAACAGTAGTGTCAGTAGTAACAGTAGTGTCATTAATAACAGTAGTGTCATTAGTAACAGTAGTGTCAGTAGTGTCAGTAGTAACAGTAGTGTCAGTTGTAACAGTAGTGTCAGTAGTAACAGTAGTGTCAGTTGTAACAGTAGTGTCAGTACCGTCAGTAGTAACAGTAATGTCAGTACCGTCAGTCCTGTCAGTAGTAACAGTAGTGTCAGTAGTCACAGTAGTGTCAATAGTGTCAGTAGTAACAGTAGTGTCAGTTGTAACAGTAGTGTCAGTAGTCACAGTCGTGTCATTAGTGTCAGTAGTGTCAGTAGGAACAGTAGTGTCAGTTGTAACAGTAATGTCAGTAGTCACAGTCGTGTCATTAGTGTCAGTAGTGTCAGTAGGAACAGTACTGTCAGTAGTGTCAGTAGTAACAGTAGTGTCAGTTTTAACAGTAGTGTCAGTAGTCACAGTCGTGTCAGTTGTAACAGTAGTGTCAGTAGTCACAGTTGTGTCAGTAGTGTCAGTAGTCACAGTAGTGTCAGTTGAAACAGTAGTGTCAGTAGTCACAGTTGTAACAGTAGTGTCAGTAGTAACAGTAGTGTCAGTACCGTCAGTAGTAACAGTAATGTCAGTACCGTCAGTCCTGTCAGTAGTAACAGTAGTGTCAGTTGTAACAGTAGTGTCAGTAGTCACAGTCGTGTCAGTAGTGTCAGTAGTAACAGTACTGTCAGTAGTGTCAGTAGTAACAGTAGTGTCAGTTTTAACAGTAGTGTCAGTAGTCACAGTCGTGTCAGTTGTAACAGTAGTGTCAGTAGTCACAGTCGTGTCAGTAGTGTCAGTAGTGTCAGTAGTAACAGTAGTGTCAGTTGTAACAGTAGTGTCAGTAGTCACAGTCGTGTCAGTAGTGTCAGTAGTAACAGTACTGTCAGTAGTGTCAGTAGTAACAGTAGTGTCAGTACTGTCAGTAGTGTCAGTAGTCACAGTAGTGTCAGTAGTAACAGTAGTAACAGTAGTGTCAGTAATAACAGTCGTGTCAGTAGTAACAGTAGTGTCAGTTATAACAGTAGTGTCAGTAGTAACAGTAATGTCAGTACCGTCAGTCGTGTCAGTAGTAACAGTAGTGTCAGTAGTAACAGTAATGTCAGTACCGTCAGTCGTGTCAGTAGTAACAGTAGTGTCAGTAGTCACAGTAGTGTCAGTAGTAACAGTAGTGTCAGTACTGTCAGTAGTGTCAGTAGTCACAGTCGTGTCAGTAGTGTCAGTAGTGTCAGTAGTCACAGTCGTGTCAGTAGTGTCAGTAGTAACAGTAGTGTCAGTAGTGTCAGTTGTAACAGTACTGTCAGTAGTGTCAGTAGTAACAGTAGTGTCAGTTTTAACAGTAGTGTCAGTAGTAACACTAGTGTCAGTAGTAACAGTAGTGTCAGTTGTAACAGTAGTGTCAGTAGTCACAGTCGTGTCAGTAGTGTCAGTAGTAACAGTAGGAACAGTAGTGTCAGTAGTTTCAGTAGTGTCAGTAGTAACAGTAGTGTCAGTAGTAACAGTAGTCACAGTAGTGTCAGTCGTGTCAGTAGTGTCAGTAGTAACAGTAGTGTCAGTTGTAACAGTAGTGTCAGTACCGTCAGTAGTAACAGTAGTGTCAGTTGTAACAGTAGTGTCAGTAGTAACAGTAATGTCAGTACCGTCAGTCGTGTCAGTAGTAACAGTAGTGTCAGTAGTCACAGTAGTGTCAGTAGTAACAGTAGTGTCAGTACCGTCAGTACTGTCAGTAGTGTTAGTAGTAACAGTAGTAACAGTAGTGTCAGTAATAACAGTAGTGTCAGTAGTGTCAGTAGTAACAGTACTAACAGTAGTGTCAGTAGTAACAGTAGTAACAGTAGTGTCAGTAATAACAGTAGTGTCAGTAGTAACAGTAGTGTCAGTAGTAACAGTAGTAACAGTAGTGTCAGTTGTAACACTAGTGTCAGTAGTAACAGTAGTGTGAGTAGTGTCAGTAGTAACAGTAGTGTGAGTAGTGTCAGTAGTAACAGTAGTGTGAGTAGTAACAGTAGTGTCAGTAGTGTCAGTAGTAACAGTAGTGTCAGTAGTAACAGTAGTATTTCAGCAGTATTTCTACTCTAACAGCACTTTTTCTGTCTCAGTCATTCCAGACGAGCGCTCCAGGTTCTCAGCCTACCGACGGTTGCTTCGGCAACTTCCTGACAACAACCGAGCAACGCTGAACGCACTGTTTGGACACTTTTACATGTAACACGCACACACACACACACACACACACACACACACTCAGCAGTAGATGAATCAGTGAGATGTTTAACACTCAGGTCGTCTCTGTCATGTTTCTAATCATCTGGATGTTGGGCTGCTCCCTTCAGGGGTGGCCACAGCCAATCATTTGCTTCCATCTAACCCTGTCCTCTGCACCCTCTTCTCTCACACCAGCTGACTTCATGTCCTCTCTCACTACATCCATAAATCCTTAGTCTTCCTCTCAGCCTCTCGCCTGGCAGTTCCAATCTCAGCATCCTTCTACCGATATATTCACTATCCCTCCTCTGAACATGTCCAAACCATCTAACAGGAGCTGTCCCTCTGATGTCCTCATTCCTGATCCTCTCCATCCTCATCACTCCCAAAGAGAACCTCAACATCTTCATCTCTGCTGCCTCCAGCTCTGCCTCCTGTCTTCTCCTCAGTGCCACTGTCTCTAAACCAAACAACATGGCTGCTCTCACCACCATCTTGTTCACCTTTCCTTTTAATCTGCATCCTCATACAACACCACAGCTCCTCTCTCAGCACCCTGTCATATGCAGTTCCCTCTGACCTTCTCTGTACTTCTCCATCAGCATCCTCAAAGCATATACTGCATCTGCACTACTTCTTCTTGGCATGAAACCACACTGCTGCTCACAGACGCTCACCTCTGCTCTTAGTCTAGCTTCCACTTCTCTTTCCCGCAGCTTCATTATATGGCTCATCAACTTTATCCCTCTGTAGTTGCCACAACTCTGCACGTCTCCCTTGTTCTTCCTCAGGCCTCCTCTCACTGTCTAAGACCTTGATGAAAAACCTAGTCAGAAACTCCACTTCCACACCTCCACAGGTACATCATCAGGACCAACTGCCTTCACTCTTCATCCTCCTCAGTGCCCTCCTCACTTCATCCTCACTAATCTTTGCTCCTTCCTGCTCCACAATGGTCACCTCTTCTACTCTTTGTTCTCTCTCATTTTCCTCATTCATCAACTCTTCAAAGAACTCTTTCCATCTTCCCATCACACTTGTGGCACCTGTTAGAACATTCCCATCTCTGTCCTTAATCACCCTAACCTGTATAAATCAGTCTCTCCCTCCTGACTGTCCAACCTATCATACAAGTCGTACGCACTTTGTTTGGCCTTTGCCACCTCTACCTTCACCTTACGCTGAATCGCCGTGTACCCCTGTCGATTCTCTTCAGTCCTCTCAGTGTCCCACATCTTCTTAGCTAACCTCTTTCTCTGTATGCACTCCTACACTTCCTCACTCCATCACCAAGTCTCCTTATCTCCTTTCCTTCCAGATGACACACCCAGTACTCTCCTACCTGTCTCTCTGATAACATTAGCTGTAGTTGTCCAGTCATTTGGGAGCACCTCCTGGCCACCCAGACCCTGTCTCACCTCCTCCCTGAAAACCACACAACCCTCTTCCTTCTTCAGCTTCCACCACTTCATCCTCTGCTCTGCCTTTGTCCTCTTCATCTTCCTCACCACCAGAGTCACCATTCACACCCTTCCTATTCTGTCTGGCTACACTCTCACCTAACTGATCTCCTTCAGATGACATCGTCTACACAAGATGTAGTCCTCTAACTCACTCTAGAATTTCTCCTTCTCCTCTAACTCACATCCTACCTGTGAGGCGTAACTACTACACCTTCAGTTTCTAGCTTCAGACTCATCACCCTATCTGACACTCTTTTCACCTCCACAACATTCCTAAAAAACTCCTCCTTCACGATAACTCCTACTCCGTTTCTCTTCCCATCCACACCATGATAAAACAGTTTGAACCCTGCTCCTAAGCTTCTGGCCTTGCTACCGTTCCACCTAGTCTCCTGAACACACGGTATATCCACCTCGTCCTCTGCATCATGTCAGCCACCTCTCTAGCTCTCCCTGTCATAGTCCCACCATTCAAAGTCCCTACTCTCAGTTCTCTTGCCTTTCCTTTTCTCCCTCTGCCTATGGACACGCCTTCCTCCTCTCCTTTTTTTGACTAACAGTAGTCCAACATCCACCGGCACCCTGTAGGTCAACAGCACCGATAGCAATTGTTGTTAACCTGGGCCTCGACAGATCGTGTATGGAGGTCATATTCGGGATTCGCATGTTTGATTTGGCATAGGTTTTACGTCAGGTGCCCTTCCTGATACAGCCCTCTGCATTTATCTGGGCTTGGGACCAGCCCAATGAGAACACTGGCTTGTGCCCCCTTGGGGCTGCAGTTTAATAAAGTTTAAATTAAAGATGAAGTATATTTCAGATCGTACTGTGACACACACAGATCGCACATGTTGATCAGGCTGACCTGTTTCAGACAAAAGTGTTAAGTATTATAATGAAATATTAATGTTAAGACAGTTTTAGGACTAAAACAATGTTCGGAGAGAAATTTGAAATGACTTTCATTTCTCAAGTCGTCTTTAAATCAGTGTTCTGATGTCATCAGTCCGTCAGTGTCTGAGATCAGTCAGTGTCTGAGATCAGTCCGTCAGTTAGTCAGTGTCTGAGATCAGTTAGTCAGTGTCTGAGATCAGTCCGTCAGTGTCTGAGATCAGTTAGTCAGTGTCTGAGATCAGTCAGTGTCTGAGATCAGTCAGTCAGTGTCTGAGATCAGTTAGTGTCTGAGATCAGTCAGTTAGTGTCTGAGATCAGTCAGTCAGTGTCTGAGATCAGTTAGTGTCTGAGATCAGTCAGTCCGTGTCTGAGATCAGTTAGTCATTGTCTGAGATCAGTCAGTCAGTGTCTGAGATCAGTCAGTGTCTGAGATCAGTCCGTCAGTGTCTGAGATCAGTCAGTGTCTGAGATCAGTCAGTGTCTGAGATCAGTCCGTCAGTGTCTGAGATCAGTTAGTCATTGTCTAGTGTCAGTGTAATAATCAGCTGCGATCAGTAGACGTTGACCTCAGTGGTGTCTCCTCTTCCTCTTCAGGGTCCAGGTGTTCTCTCAGGTGAACAAGATGTCGGCTCAGAACTTGGCTCTGGTTTTGGTCCCGACTCTGTTTCAGACTCTGAACCAGGATCTGCTCAGACTCACCAGAGAGTTCATCATCCACCACACGCTGCTCTTCCTGGTAAACCTCACACACAGCTCTGATGTTAAACATGTTATAAACATGTTATAAACGTGTCATAAACATGTCACATGGAGGTCATCCATCACTGTGTTGTGATTTATTTGAGATTAACGAGCAACTCGCTGAACAGGACCGTCTGATTACACTGTTACTTGAGATAGAAATCAGAAATTAGATTAATATTATTATTTACAGCCACAGTCTGCTCCTCAGAATAATACAAATAATGTTTCTGTTGTTTACTGACTTGTTGTTGTTGTTGTTGTTGTTGTTTACCTTGTGTTGATGGTGTGTTGGAGGACTCTGAGATCACCATCCGTTTGATTTAAAGGGTTAAATGAATTTGTTTCTGTGCAGACACCAGAGAGAGAGAAAGAGAATGAAGAGGAGGATGAAGAGCAGATCACCATCCTCTGAGGAAGATGAAGTTGGACGTCTGTCCCCTCAGATCTCAGATTATTTCCTGATAAACTCTAAAAACTCTTCAATTTGATTTTAAGTTTGTTTTTTGGGTGAAAATATAAAATCTTTTTTTCTCCTCGTTAAAAATATTTTTAGATAAAGTTTGTTTTATGATTAAAACTTTACTGTTTACTTCAGTTTATATTTAATTTCTCTTGTTTGTTCTTTAAGTGTGATCCATGTTAGGGCAGAGACAGCGCCCCCTGTCTGTCTATAAAGTCTGTAACATCTCTGCAGGATGACATTTCCTCTCAGAAAAAGTTTATTAATCTTCTTTATAAAAATATTACAGTGTATTTTTCCTCACAGAAAAACAGAGGACATTTTACCTGTCTAGTTTTATTCTGTCATATTTTGGTTAAACCTAAACTGTCTCGTCAAATTAAAAGTCTGGTGCTCACATGTTGTTTTGACCTTGTTCATTTTATGTGTAAACAGGTGCTTCATGAGGCTCCTGAACATGGTTTTTAATGAGTAGGTTTGTTTTTTGATTCTCAGTGTGAACAGGACTGCCGCAGTGCCTCTGAGCCACGCAGCTGATCCTGATTATGACACTCTGAGTATTGACTTGGTGATGGAACGTAAGTGCCTGTTGCTTTGTCGTGTCGTGTCATGAGTGTGCAGCGTGCTAACAGTTGTCCCAGTAGTGCTGCGATGTACGGACTATAATTAACTGGAGGAAATATGAAGTTAGTTCCTGTTATCTGTCGTATGTTTAAGACAAAGTCGTGCTGTTCATGCTGTTGTGAAGACAGAGGTTAACAGCTGTTTCCTGTGAGGAGAAACGTCTGCTGTGTGTGACGCCATTGTAGCACCTTTGTTTTCAGATTCAGATTCAGATTCAGAATACTTTATTAATCCCCGGGGGGAAATTGTTTTTGTTCCAATGCTCCGTGCAAAGTAGAAATAGAAATACAGCATGAACGGAAACAAGAGATAAAGATGAAGATATAAATAAGATACTAAAATAGACAATGAAATAAATAAAATAAATATTAAAGTAGACATTTAAATAAAATAAAATAAAATATTAAAGTAGACATTAGAATAAAATAGAACAAAATAAAATATTACAGTAGACAAAGTAAAATAAATAATAAAAACAGTAAAGTAGACAATCTGAAATATATACAATATACAATGAAATGGTTGTAGCATTATAA
>NC_065508.1:0-3119 GCF_006386435.1 Epinephelus moara | reverse complement strand
TGATTTTAGCGCTGCTCATCGTGGACTATATTGCTGTCATTGTTCATTTTAGTCAAACCATACAGTTTGAAAACGAGGCGCGGCTCCAACTAGAAAACAATGTTTTGATGCATTGGATGTGCTGAATGTGCATATTAAGGCAGTACAGGAGGAGGTGCACATTAATAATCCTCCAGGACTGTAACATGCTCATGTTTAACCCAAACAATGTGTCATGTGACGCTGATGTTAGCATTCTTTAATAAATCCTGCTGGAACACAGAACAGTTCTGGGAATGAATCACTGTTTCTGTTTCCTGTCAGACTCTGGACAAACTGGCTCGATTTAATGACCTCACAAACAATATCAATAATCTGAGAGACTTGGAGGTCCCACCCTCAGCTCATCACTGATCATCAGGTAAACGTAAAGGTAATTGATCAGCTTTAAATGCACTGAACCTGTTGAATATTAAACTTTCTGAACACCTGCGTCCTCAGCTGAGAGCACTTGGATTTTATTACATATTAAATGTTGGTCAGGTTTCCATCCGATTTCATTTCCAGGAAGTGGCTGGTGTTGCGCCACAGAATCAACCGTCTGAATCTGAAGTTATAAAAAGTGACCTTTTCACAGACGGACATAAAAACATGAACCTTTCATCCACTCTGTGAAGGTAATCCCATCAAGGTTCACATTTCTCAGTTGACTCCTGGACTTGATGTGTTTAAGAGAGGTTCTTCTTCATCATCTGATCCGCTCTGTTGACCAAGGCAGCATGCTGTGAAACAGCAGCAAACTGACCGCCAGCCGCGTTTAACATGAGGCTGCAGTCGTCTCTGTGCAGACATTATTTGCTATATGCCTCTTATTCATTTAACCTGACTGTGTTTCTTCTGTGATAGAGTCCAGTACTGACCTTAATCCTGTAGCCAATAAGAGAGCTATTATTTTATAATTGTTATTCAGTAGGCAAATCAGACGCCAATTGTCTAAAAGTAATTTGTCGTTGTTTGATTTTGGGAATTGAAACAGTAATTCCTTGTGTCAGAAATTCATTATTAACCCATTCTACAAAGACTTTATGTAAAAAAGGAGTCAGATCAGTAACAAAGAGTTTATAAAATTCAGATGTCAGTCCGTCAGACCCTGGAGATTTGTTGTTTTTGAGTTGGTTTATAGCTTGCTGTACTTCTTGAGGAGATATGGGCCTGTCACAGGACTCTCTATCTGCTTCACTTATTATTTTAACCGAAAGGGAATTTAAGAAATTATCAGCTGCAATTTGGCTAAATTTAGAGCTATACAGATCTTTATAAAAATTTGAGCAAAAGTCTGCTATTTTATGCTGATCTTCAGTAATAGCTCCATTAATATTTAATTTACTAATATTGTTGTTGGTGGAGCGATGTTTCTCTTGATTAAAGAAATGATGAGTTTTGTTCCCCCTCTTCTAACCACACCAGCGAGACCTTATGAAAGCACCCTTTGCTTTTTGCAGAAATAATTCGTCAAGTTTAATTTGTGAGTAAGATAGTTCTTCTTCTTCTTCTTCTGTTAGGGAATCAGGGTCTTTGCTGGATAAGTTAGTTATACTTGAGACAATCTTTAACTCCTCCGCTTTCCTGTTTTTACTGTTTGAGCACCACTCTTTCTTAAAAATGTTCCTATCTCATATTTGAGAAGTTCCCAGTTAAGACCAAAAGAGTTTTCATTGTTTGCTTTACACCAGAAGAATGAAATCATATCCATAATCTTTTTTTACTTTCTTCATTTTGTAGTGTAGAGCAATTAAGTTTCCAATAGCTCGAACGAGTGGCAAGTGTAGGACCAGAAGAAGTGTCAGCTTGTTTGCTTACTTCTCTTCACATGTGGTGACATCATCAAACACTGTAGGCTATATTTGTTAATATAGTTTTCATATGTGAGAAATGAGGATGATTAGAGCTCCTGGATCATTTTTTAGTTTGAATCCAGGTCTGGATTATGACAGATTATGGAGGAACACTGACATGAATGAATGAATAATCTGAGGGTCACTGTGATGGATTTTATGACACATGATGAGATGAAATATTGACAGTGAGCGGTGCGGTGTGAAGACACTTCCTGTAGAGTTGGACTGTTTCCTGTCAGGAAATATTAACAGTCTCCAATATTATAAGTGTTATGTTGTGTCAATGGGACCAATCACAGCATGAGTGATAGACACAGTTATTCATGCCGACTAATTTTTCCAGTCATTTTATTTCTATGATTAAAACTGAGATGACACATTACATGCTATAAACATCTTAGTAAAGTGCTCATACAGTCTGACAGCTGTCTGTGTGAAGACACACAGTGTGACGACCGCTCACACAAAGACATGCAGGTTTTATTCTGAGCAGGGACTGACTCAGTCTCAGAACCAGCTGTTGCTGACATATGCAGATATCAGAGATTAGAGGTGATTTAATGCTGTGTGATATTTTAACGTGAGGGTACAAAACACTGTTTAAAGAAAGGACTAACAGGCATAAATGTGGTAACTTCAGATGGTCCTGAGAAAGAAATATCCAGTAAAGACAGTAAACCACCACACCAATTAACACACTTGGATGTGCACTTTGATACGAACTGCATCAATAAGGAGATGAAACAGTCTGCTTAATACTCGACTCATTCAAACAGTCCAAGTCTCTGCAGAGTTTATGATTCAGTCACACAACACGGACTCTGTTCATTAACCTTCACATCAAATCAAATCTTTATCTCTGAAACTCAACTCAAATGAAAAGTTTATCTAAAGGGTCATCTTGTTGAGTCAACATCTGAACCAATCAGCTGTTAGATCAGGTGAGAGCCAGGTGTTTCCCATCATGCCCTGGGTCTTACAGTCGGTGGAGAGCCGCTGCAGCACCTGCCTCTACAAACTGCAGCCACCTCGCTCTCACCAGATTATCACTGTCCACATTTGTATGACGTCAGAGGCGCAGGCAGGATGAAGTCCAACACAAAACTACCCAGCATGCATTGTGCGGCAGTCGCTGACGGTCAAATCTGTGCAGGCCTGGATCATCTCCACCGAGTCTGATCTGTAACATGAACCTGTGTGTTCAGAGTCTTTCCTGGTGTGAATCAGCTGGTGTGTTTGTTC
>NC_065507.1:45254469-45266115 GCF_006386435.1 Epinephelus moara | reverse complement strand
TGAGTTGGCTGATAACTGCCAACTGAAGAAGCAGAAATGTATACAAAATTGTGTGCCAGATACATAGAACAAATAAACACACAATACTCACCGTATGACATTAACATAAAACAATGAATGCACATTACTTATCGCTGATTATTATTAAAAAAACAACAACAAAAGACAGCTCATAGAAAGACTGCATGCTCTTACTTTCACATGCGGAAATGACGTCATCAGCTGGGTGATCACGTGCTATCCAAAGATGGCCGAGTGATACGAGTGCATTTTCCTTCGGACCGGCAGAAAGTTTGTCTCAAAAATCCGTGTGTGTAAAAAGCAAATCCACACGCGTAGAACTGAGATCCACAAATGTTTTTTCAATTCACAAATAAAAACTGAGTTCACAAATGCCTGTTCGAAGTTGTAAATGTTAGGAAGATATTCACAAATGCTTTTCATTTATTTGCAAATTAATTTAATGTATTCACAGATATTTTTTGTATTTGTGGGATGTGTTTTATATTTACAGATTACACATTTACACACAGATTGTCGATCTGTTCACACACATAATTATGAAACGTGTGCAGATCAAGAAATATTTGTAGATCACCCTCTGTGCATTTACAGGTATTAATGAGACAAATCTAACTCCATAGTCACTGGAACAACAGCCCCGCCCCCCTGCTCTCCACTCACACACAGCAGGCAGCCAGGGTGAGCGAGACAGATCTCTCGTCTTCAGGGAGAATAGTGAAAATTATGATACAATGACGGATAATTGACGGAGTTGGTGAGATAACGTTTATCTTGTTAAAAAAAAAAAAAAAACGCAACTGCTCCAGTACCAATAGCAGAACCGTTAACGTCAGAGCTTATCAATACTGAGGTCTTGAAGAATGTAGCCCCGGGGCTCGTTCAATACCGGAGTTCGGTACCTATCCCTATTCTCCAGAGCCTTTGTGCTCCACTGTCTGGCAGGTTAACTTCTATCACAGCGGTGCCTGCATAGTGTGACATGTGTGGTTGTGCTGCTGCTGTGGTCCTGCCAAATGCCTCCTGCTGCTGCTGTTATTATTAGTCATACTTCTACTGTTATTAAGTGATTTAAGTATTAAGTGATTTCTAGATTGGGAACAGGTGTGCAGTAATCAGGCCTGGGTGTGGCTACAGAAATTGAACTCAGGTGTGATCAACCACAGTTATGTTTTAACAGGAGCTGGGGGGCAAACACTTTTTCACACAGGGCCATGTAGCTTTGGATTTTTTTCTTCCTCATTAATAAAACCCTTCATTTAAAAACTGCATTTTGTGTTTACTTGTGTTATCTTTGACTAATGTTTAAATTTGTTTGATGATCTGAAACATTTAAGTGCGGAAAACATGCAAAAAAGTAAGAAATCAGGAAGGGGACAAACACTTTTTCACACCACTGTATATGATTATTGTCACATATGTATACTATCAGATATTAATATACAGTGCCCTCCAAAGGTATTGGAACAGTGAGTCCAATTCCTTTATTTTTGTTGTAGACTGAAAACATTTGGGTTTGACATCAAAAGATCAATATGAGACAGAGATCAACATTTCAGCTTTTATTTCCAGGTATTTACATCTGGATCTGATACACAACTTAGAAGATAGCATTATTTGTAACGGAACACAAAATTTTTAGGTGAGCAAAAGTATTGGAACATATACACTTAAAATAGATTAAAGTGAATAAGAATTAATATCCTTGCAAATCCTTTGCTTTCAATAACTGCATCAAGCCTATTACCCATTGACATCACCAAACTTTTGCATTCTTCTTTTGTGATGCTTTTCCAGTCTTTCACCGCAGCCTCTTTCAGTTGTTTGTTTTAGGGGGTTACTCCCTTCAGTCTCCTCTTCAGCAGGTAAAATGCATGCTCTATTGGGTTTAAGTCTGGACATTGACTTGGCCAGTCTAAAACCTTCCACTTCTTGCCCCTGATGAACTCCTTTGTTGTTTTGGCAGTGTGTTTTGGGTCGTTATCTTGCTGCATGATGAAGGATCTCCCAATCAGCTTGGTTGCATCTTTCTTTAAATTAGCAGACAAAATGTTTCTGTAGACTTCTGAGTTCGTTTTGCTGCTGCCATCATGTGTTACATCATCAATGAAGATGAAAGAGCACATTCCAGAAGAAGCCATGCAAGCCCAAGCCATGACATTACCTCCACCATGTTTCACAGATCAGCTTGTATGTTTGGGATCATGAGCAGATCCTTTCTTTCTCCAAACTTTCGCCTTTCCATCACTTTGGAAAAAGTTAATCTTTGTCTCATCAGTCCATAAAACTTTTTCCCAGAATTTTGAGGCTCATCTCTGTACCTTTTGGCAAATTCCAGCCTGGCCTTCCTATTCTTCTTGCTAATGAGTGGTTTGCATCTTCTGGTGTAGCCTCTGTACTTTTGTTCATGAAGTCTTCTGCGAACAGTAGATTGTGATACCTTCACTCCTGCCCTCTGGAGGTTGTTGCTGATGTCACTAACAGTTGTTTTAGGGTCTTTCTTTACAGCTCTCACAATGTTTCTGTCATCAACTGCTGATGTTTTCCTTGGTCTACCTGTTCGACGTCTGTTGCTTAGTACACCAGTGGTTTCTTTCTTCTTCAGGACATTCCAAATGGTTGTACTGGCTATGGCCAATGTTTGTGCAATGGCTCTGATTGATTTTCCATCTTCTCTCAGATTCACAATTGCTTCTTTTTCACCCATAGACAGCTCTCTGGTTTTCATGTTGGTTCCACCTCTAAATGCAGTCTGCACAGGCAAAACCTATCCTACCCAATCTGAAACTGAGCTCAGACATGCAGTGCCATTTATTGTTTGAATAATAAATGTAATTGGGACACACCTAGGCAACAAAACACACCTGTCAGTCACATGTTCCAATACTTTTGCTCACATGAAAAATGGGTGGGTTCAAACAAAAGGTGCTATCTTCTAAGTTGTGCATCAGATCCAGATGTAAATACCTGGAAATAAAAGCTGAAATGTTTATCTCTTGTCTCATATTGATCTTTTGATGTCAAACCCAAATGTTTTCAGTCTACAACAAAAATAAAGGAATTGTACTCACTGTTCCAATACCTTTGGAGGGCACTGTATATTAATATCTGATAGTATACATATGTGACAATAATCATATATGTATATATACAGATATGTTTTTTTTATGTATGTCTTTTTTACGTATTTATTTTAATACTGTACCTGAAGTTATATTTGAGCAAAAAGGAAAATGTTTCTTAACCTGTGTCACAGTTTTTTTTGTTTGTTTGATTATTGTTTTGTTTGTTTGTTTTTATTCAGTCATCGTCATCACATACAACATAGGAACATACACAAATTTCACAACAACAATACAATGATTATATACAAAAAAATTTCTAATTAATTATGATGTAATGACTGAAAAGGTATAGGCTGAAGCATAATGCTTATATTTGCCTATCCTACATAAAATCCTAAATTATGCTACCCACAAAACGTCATTTATAAGAAAAAAGAAAAAAAAACTATTCCAATTTATAACTCTCAAAAAAAGCCTTCACAACCATTTGTTTGAAAATCAACAATGAATTACACATTCGCAAATTTAAGTCAGCATCATTCCAAAATCTAACCCCAACAACAGATATACATCTCCTTTTAATCCCCTTTTTTGCTTTTGGGACAGTAAACTTAGAAACATCTCTTAAATCATATTTTCCCTCCCGCACAGAAAAGAATCTTTGTACTGTATCTGGCAGTGACTTTGTTTTTGCTCTGTACATTATTTGCATTTATTTTAAAATAAACCAAATCATTGAATTTCAAAACATGTGACTTCATGAACAATGGATTTGTGTCATCATAATAACCAGCCTTGTTGATAAGACGAATAGCTCATTTTTGTAACAATTATTGAATTGACAGCTGTTTTAAAAGTTGATCCCCACAATTTTACACAGTACGACATATATGGAAGTATAAGTGAATTATAAATAATATACAAGCATTTGTAATTTAATATATCCTTAGATTTATAAAGGATTGCTATTGATTTTGATATTTTACTTTTTATATAATCAATATGTTGTCCCCACGTTAATTTATCATCTATCACTACCCCAAGGAACTTAGTCTCAAAAACTCTTTACATTTTATCATTACAAATTTTTAATTCAATATCCTCATCTCTTTTTGTTCTATTTCCAAAAACTATAAATTTAGTTTTCTTTATATTAAGAGACAATTTATTAACATCAAACCAACATTTTAAAACCTCAAGTTCCCTTTCTACAGCAAACACAAGTTCCTTTAAATGTTTTCCAGAGCAAAATAAATTTGTGTCATCTGCACAAATTACAAATTTTAGTAGACCCGTAACCTTACAAATGTCATTTATATAAAGTAAAAATAATTTTGGACCAATCACCGAACCCTGTGGTACCCCACATGTGACCTCCTTAAATCCTGACACAGTTTCATTTATTTGCACACACTGTTTTCTATTTTCCAAATAGCTTTTTAACCAAAAATGAGCAATGCCTCTTATTCCATAATTGTTCAATTTTCTCAATAATTTACTGTGATCAATTGTGTCAAACGCCTTCTGTAGATCAATGAAAATACCAATAGAAAATTTATCATTTTCAACTACCTCTGCCATATCCTCAACCATTTCCATTACTCCATAAGTAGTAGTTATGTTTTTTCTAAATCCATACTGATGATCATTCAATAATTTATTTTTTTCAATGAATACATCTAATTGTTTGACAGTGTCTCTAATATTTTTGAAAACTGAGGAAGTAGGGATACAGGTCTATAATTGTCCATATAATGTCTATCTCCACTTTTAAATATTGGTATTACCTTTGCTGTTTTCATACCATTTGGGAAAACACAGCGTCAAAGTGATTGGTTACATATGTAGGTCAAAGGTCTAACAATAGAATAAGTAACTTCTTTAATAATTTTCATGTCAATAGAATATATATCAGATGTTTTATTTTTTAGTTTTCTTATTGTTTCAATTATGTCAATTTCATTAACCCCACAAAGGAACATAGAATTAATATTGACATCAATGAGGTGATGAAACATGTCTTTTTTGTCGTCTGGCACAAGTATTTTACTGGCCAGTGTACTGCCGACATTCACAAAATAGTCATTGAAATTGTCAACAATGTTGTTTAAATTATCCACTGCAACATCGGATTTGTTCAAAAAGTAACTAGGAAAGTCTGATTTGTAATTTCTATTGTAAATTATATGATTAATTACTTTCCAAGTTCTTTGGATATTATTTTTATTGTCCTCTAATATTTTATTGTAGTATTTCTTTCTTGCATTTCTAATTATAGAAGTCAATTTGTTTTTATACTGTTTATATTTTTCTTCACTTTCACTAGTTCTCAGTTGTAAATATTTCTTATAAAGTGAATTTTTCTTTTTACATGCTTTTTGTAGACTGTTAGTCAACCATGGCTTTCCGTTATATTTATTCTCAGTAACCAAGTACTTCCTGACAGGACAGTGTTTATTGTATACTTCTAAAAATCCAAACAAAAACACATCATATGCCTGGTTTGGACCATCAACATATACCTCATCCCAGTTGTAGTTAGCAAGGTCCAACTTTAATGCCTCAATTATTTCTGGTGTCCTTATTCTCACAAGTACGTTCAGTAAGGCTAACTGAGCCATTAACGTTATAATTATCTAAATTTACAAAAATAGGAAGGTGATCACTAATATCACTTATGAGCAAACCACTTGTCAACTTTTCATGAGCATTTGTAAAAATGTTATCAATAAGTGTAACGCTTTCCTTAGTTATCCTAGTTGGTTTGTCAATAAGTGGCCAAAGCCCAAAACTAAACATTGTGTTACAAAAGTAATTTGTTAATTTATGTTCATTCCATTTCAACAAATCAATATTAAAGTCTCCACAAACAAAAACATTTTTCTTACCACATATTTTCCCCAAAATATCAGATAAGGTATTTGTAAAATTATCTATGCACGAACCAGGTGTTCTGTATATACAACTCAAGAATATACTCTTAAACTTAGCAGAATGAATTTCAATTGTTAAACTCTCCATGATATCATTGACAATTGTGCAATCATCTTACATTGAAAAAATTTTTGTACGTAAAATGCCACACCACCACCCCTTTTATTTATCCGATTTCCAAAATAAATATCATACCCTTCTAGCAGAAAATCAGCACCTTTTTTATTTGTTAACCATGTTTCACTTATAGCAATTACTTGAAATGAATGATTTAATGACTTTAAACAGTCTTTAATTTGAACAAAATTTTTATAAAGGCTTCTGCTATTTAAGTGTATGATTGAAAATCCATGCAAATTAAGATTTCTAAACTGGCTTTCAGAATAATACTTAGAATTTAATTCATGATCATAAAGATTAGCCTCAGAATCAATATCATTTTCAAAACTAATTGCTTGTATTCAGATGGATTTGAAAAACTTAATTTTGACTCCACATATTTTTTCTTATCAAAGTTTCCATCCACTAAAAAATTTTCATTATCAGAAGTATTGCTCTCTGTTTCATCAAATGGAAAGAGTAAATCACTATCTATCATAAAAATAAAAAATAAAATAATTAAATGCCATTGAAAAATAAATTAATTCTCATAGGTTTTAGATACAATCAGTTTCAGTGCCGGTGCCTGTTCTGACTTGACCAAAACCAAGCTAAAGATGCAGTTTCTTTGACCTACATTCGATGCCATCACTCTACATCTGTGCAGTTTATTGCCATGGTGGATGTCTCCTCTGTACACATGGTCACTTGTATTGCTCCAGATCTTGCAAGTCCTGCACCACAAACACCTTGGCTTGTTCTGGTGGCCCATTAAGTTTAATATACACTTTTTCATTTCTTGTCTATGTAGCTTGAATCTTGTTTTGTTTTCTGAGCATTCGACCATTTCTGGCAATTTCTGCATTTTTCTTTGTTAAGTGCTCATTCACATACGTATACTCCAGTGCCTTTAAGGTTTTTTGATTGTTTCAGCACATCAATCTTGCGCTTTCAATTTGTAAACCAAACAACAATAGTAGGTTTAGTCTTGTTATCCCTGCGTGGGAGGACATGACATGCTGCTATTTGTTGTGCTTCCATGTGAATGTTATGAATGTTTGAAAAAACATAAAATCGGAATCGTCCAAAATCAGAATTGGCCGTCCAAATACTCTGCAAATCGGAAATTGGTATCGGCCCAAAAAATTGTAATCGGTGCAAGTCTAATAAACAGTGTATTGTTATGTTATTATATGAAGCGTCCGTCGCGCAAAATAATATAACTTTAGTTTATGAAGAGATAAGACGGAGCCCTCTCCTCTCTCACAAGTGTGTGAATTGACCTGGATATGAAGCGTCTGTAGCGCCAAATTTAGTTTAGTTTAGTTTAGTTTATTAAATTTATTTGTAACAGGGGCAGTGCACAAAGTACATTAATCTCGCTAGGAAAAAAGATGTTTTGTACCAGATTTAGCTTCTAGCTACTTTCCATCTGTAGTCCCTATAATAATATAACAGTAGTTACTACAGAGCTAAGACAAAAAATTAAAAAACAGCAGCAGTGGTCATATTTCAGCAGTGGCGGTGTGCCGCTGCATATAGGGGAAACACTGAATGAGATGGTGGTTTCACTGAACAAATGCCTATTTTCAGCACATTTTATGCTGTTGCATTCAAAGCAATATCATAATTCTCACCAAGTAGAGCTACTGAAGTCATCTGGTGGAAAATAATACATCCTTAAAAAAAATATATAAATATATATATATATATCGCTGGGGGCAAAAAAAAATTGCAATGCCAATTTTTCCCAATATCGTGCAGCCACAACATGCTGACACATTTGTTGTCGTGTAATGTTATTAGATGTAGGTGAAAACAAATGCTGTACAAATATTCTTTCATTTGTTCCATTTTAGATGATAGCGGTGGACCAATGTCATATTTGTTTACTTACACAAGCACTTATCTCTTGTTTAGAATAGAAACTCAATAAAATTTGTATTGCTGACACCGAAAACCTGTAAGGTCTACTCTTTCTACACAGAAAATTCACAGGAGGAATCGATAAGCAGAATCGATAATGGCATTGATATCAAAAATCCTATCAATTCCCATCCCTAGGCACAAGTCACACCTGTGTAGTAATAGACTTTTTTCACAGTGGACAATCTGACAAGTCATAGTAGGAACAGCACAGGTGTATTTACTAACATGAGTGACAGCTACATTCCACAGGGAGGCCCTGGTATTGTGTTGGCACACTAGAATAGCTTACAGGGACACTTAATAAAACTGAGCCATCATTTATGTTATCAATTCAACTTGTGCTTTTCCTGCTATGACATGTTTCACTGACAATTTGATATGTCATAGCTGTCAGGTGCAGGGGTCGCGTTAACCGGATATTCTCGGTCATTGACCGGTTTTTTACAACAATGACCGGAAAATCTGAAGGCCGTCGGTCATTTGACCGGTTGCAATTACCACCCCTGCCCACTTGGCGGCGGAGTGAACAGTCAGTGGTTTAAGTGGCTGCCGTTTTCACACTGCAGAGAAAAAGTCATTCATCTGGCTGCCGTTTTCACACTGCAGAGAAAAAGTCATTCATCTGCTTCATGTAGCATTGTTAACATAACAGCCTGGACACACCAGATGCGTTAGTGCCGCAGAAGTCCTGCGAGTATACTCGCAGGCGCTTGACTGTCCACACAGGCAGCGCATTTCTCCTGCGCTCTCCGCGCCGGTTAAACATCGACTCCACTCGTCTGTTCCCGTCAGTACTCGTTTTTTCACTTCAACAGGTCATTTTAAACATGGGTAAGTCCATATTTTAATCGTTTTTTATAACGTAATAAGTTAATGACAATTTGTCATTGCATGTCCATGTATTGAGCGTGTTGGATAAACACTGAATGAATAGGGCATATTGTTCTGACCATTTTATTTATGTAGTCTGTAGGCTCAGTGACACAAAATTAAAATTGTAATGAAGTGATTAGGGTATTGAAAAATGTGTTCGGTTATGCACTGTTGTGTTATTTTAAATTATAAACACGGTATTTTCTCCTCACGTTCCTCAGTGCGTGCTGTTGTTATTTTATTTTGAAAATTGGCCGGATTCTCTCGTCTTTTCTGTGTCCGACTTCCTGTTTGGTACGATCCGCTCTATCCAGCTTGACAGAAGCGCTCGCGACCAGACGCCAAACTGAAGCACTGCGGTGTGTGGATGTCTGTTCATCTTTTCGTTCATGTCCTTATTAATGCACACTTCATAACTTGCTTATTGAATTTATTAAAAACGAACGAATGAAAACTAAATGTCTTTGAATATCTTTATTATCATTTAAAAACGAAAATTAAATTGACCAGTAAAAATAGATTATGAATGGATTTTTACAACCCTGTCGGTCAAAATGACCAGCGACGAAAAAGTCTAGCGCAACTTCTGGTCAGGTGGATAGATTTTCATGGAAAAGGAGAGGTGCTCACTGTCACAGATTTCAACAAACTTTTGACCAACATTTGCATAAACAGGTCAATTCCACATGCAATGCCCTAGTGCTGTAAATACTAACTAAACCAAATTAATCTGCACAGAAATGTCTAAATACATAATCTCTTAATAAAGTGTCACACATTTAGATAGACTGGTTGTCCATGACAGAAAGAATTGGCAAACAATTCACACTTTCAAACTGGTCTCACATTGATGAACTGAAAATTACACACACAAACACAAACACACACAAACACACACACACACAAACACACACACAATCCACAGTCAGGTTCAAACTCACCACTGGTCCCTGTCGAAGGCCACTAGCAGGCGGATCCCAGGAGGAACAGTGGCCATGTTTGAATGCAAATTTTGATTATCACAGTGACACGCAGCTGATGGTCGCTCACACTGAGGAGGCTGATGGGGTACACACAGACATGGCAGTGCTGCCTCGGCTCATCTCCATCTTAGAGGAAACTGCTGGGACATCGGCAACAAGAGGACACATGGCTGACACAATGTGTGCCTGAGCTGGATGGAAAAATCAGGAGTCTGAGAAGATGAAAAGAGAGGAACAGGAGTGAAGAAAAGGGGCAGTAAAGAAAGGAAAAAAGAAAAAGAATGTTCAGCAAGGAGAAAGGGTATAATTTAAGAGATAAATAAGGAGAAGGGGAGGTGGAGAATAGAGTTGGGCGGTATCCATGGGGGGCAGAGCATTCTCAGAAATATTGATTCAGTCCCACACTTTAAATCCAGGCTGAAAACTCACCTGTTCAGGCTTTCCTACTCTCTGAGTGGGTAAGCCTGAACAGATGTTTTGTTTATGTTTGTTTTGTTTGCTTTTTAAACTGATATTTATTTATTTGTTTGTTTGTTTGTTTGTTGTTAAATGTTGAATTATCTTGTACTTTGTATTTTATTGCATTTTAATCTGTATTTTACTCTGTAAGGCGACCTTGAGTGTCATGAAAGGCGCCCAGAAATAAAATGTATTATTATTATTATTATTGTTATTATTATTATCCAAATTGTGTTATTGTTAAATCTTCCCCACATTTTCCCGGGGTAAATGGTATTACCATGACTAATTAAAAATCACTCTGAAGGGCTCACAGGGAGTGGCCTAAATGTCGGCTTGCACCTATACCGTTCAGAAACAGAATTGCAAACATTACATAGGCCTAAGAATACTGAAAATAACACCAAAACATACAACATTAACAACTTTTATTAATAAATATTTAACCAAACAGAATGAAATACCAATAAATTGTCTGTGGGCTACAGTCCACTTCCAGTACAGTAATCGACATAAATCAGTTAAATTAAAACACAGCTCTATAGCATCCAATACTTATAAGCTTATCAAATAATAAAAAAGTAACAATAAATAACAAAGGCAGTTACGATAATGTGTGCTATACAGCATATCCTGACACGCTACGGGTAGGCTACTGTCCGTTGGTTTATTTTTAGAACCTATCAACATAAATCAAATTAAAAGCACAGCTATACAGCATCCAGTACTAGGGCTCATCTTACTATATAATGACGAAAACTCTGTCTGTCTGTGGGTGTGTCTGTTCCACGTTTTTCTACTCACTGACGTGGTCAATCTATGTGAAACTCACATAGGCATTGAGGACTGGCATAGGTAGAAGGTGACGAAGCTACTTTTTCCAAAAATTACACTATTATTAGTATATTGTTTTACAAAGTCGATGCATTCACCCCACGAGTTACTGCACATGCACGTTGATATATGTATCCACCTCAAAACGGACATCAGCTGTAGCCGATAAAGGTAGGCTTATTAATTACTTAATTACATTTACACTGCTAAAACGTGCACATTGATGTTACATTGACAAGCTAACCAACTGCCATGTTGTGTAAGTGTATGTGCACGTGGGAAGTTGCCCCAATGCCCCATACTAGGGTTGGGAATCTCTCTGTGATAGACGATTCGATACGTATCTAGATACACGGGTTACGATACGATTCAAAAACGATATATTTTTAATACAGAGCGATTCGATACGATTCGATACAGTGTAGGAACGATACGATTCGATACGATTC